>NW_026109038.1:0-118192 GCF_024516045.1 Bombus affinis | reverse complement strand
ATACCATTACGATATAACGTATAACGTTATATACTATTACAAAATAACGTATAACGTTATATAATATTTCAAAATAACGTATAAGGTTATATAGCATTACGATATAACGTATAACGTTATGTAGTATACCGTTACAACGTATAGCGTTATATACTATTACGATATAACGTATAACGTTATATACTATTACGATATAACGAATAACGTTGTATACTATTACGATATAACGTATAAAGTTATGTAGTACACCGTTACAACGTATAACGTTATGTAGTACACCGTTACAACGTATAACGTTATATACTATAACGATATAACGTATAGCGTTACGTAGGATAACGTTACAACGTATAACGTTATATACTATTACGATATAACGTATAACGATATGTAGTATACCGTTACAACGTGTAACGTTATATACTATTACGATATAACGTATAACGTTAGATACTATTACTATATAACGTATAACGTTGTATACTATTACGATATAACGTATAACGTTATATACTATAACGATATAACGTATAACGTTATGTAGTACACCGTTACAACGTATAACGTTATGCAGAACAACGTTACAACATATAACGTTATATACTATAACGATATAACGTATAACGTTATATATCATTACGATATAACGTATAACGTTATATAATATTACAAAATAACGTATAACGTTATATACTATTACAAAATAACGTATAACGTTATATAGCATTACGATATAACGTATAACGTTATGTAGTATACCGTTTCAACGTATAGCGTTATATACTATAACGATATAACGAATAACGTTGTATACTATTACGATATAACGAATAACGTTGTATACTATTACGATATAACGTATAACGTTATGTAGTACACCGTTACATCGTATAACGTTATGTAGTACACCGTTACAACGTATAACGTTATGTAGTACACCGTTACAACGTATAACGTTATGTAGTACACCGTTACAACGTATAACGTTATATACTATAACGATATAACGTATATCGCTATATACTATAACGATATAAAGTATAACGTTATATACCATTACTATATAACGTATAACGTTATATACTATTACAAAATAACGTATAACGTTATATACTATTACAAAATAACGTATAACGTTATATAGCATTACGATATAACGTATAACGTTATGTAGTATACCGTTTCAACGTATAGCGTTATATACTATAACGATATAACGAATAACGTTGTATACTATTACGATATAACTTATAACGTTATGTAGTACACCGTTACAACGTATAACGTTATGTAGTACAACGTTGCAACGTATAACGCTAAATACTATAACGATATAAAGTATAACGTTATATACCATAACGATATAACGTATAACGTTATATACTATTACAAAATAACGTATAACGTTATATACTATTACAAAATAACGTATAACGTTATATACAATTCCAAAATAACGTATAACGTTATATAGCATTACGATATAACGTAGAACGTTGTATACTATTATCATATAACGTATAACGCTATGTAGTATACCGTTACAACGTATAACGTAGTATACTATTACGATATAACGTATAACGTTATATACTATAACGATATAACGTATAACGTTATGTAGTGCACCGTTACAACGTATAACGTTATATACTATAACGATATAACGTATAACGTTATATACCATTAGGATATAACGTATAACGTTGTATAGTATTACAATATAACGTATAACGTTATGTAGTACACCGTTACAACGTATAACGTTATGAAGTACAACGTTACAACGTATAACGCTATATACTATAACGATATAACGTATAACGTTATATACCATTACGATATAACGTATAACGTTATATACTATTACAACATAACTTATAACGTTATATAATATTACAAAATAACGTATAACGTTATATAGCGTTACGATATAACGTATAACGTTATGTAGTATACCGTTACAACGTATAGCGTTATATACTATTACGATATAACGTATAACGTTATATACTATTACGATATAACGAATAACGTTGTATACTATTACGATATAACGTATAACGTTATGTAGTACACCGTTACAACGTATAACGTTATGTAGTACAACGTTACAACGTATAACGTTATATACTATAACGATATAGCGTATAACGTTATATATCATTACGATATAACGTATAACGTTATATACCATTACGATATAACGTATAACGTTATATAATATTACAAAATAACGTATGACGTTATATACCTTAACGATATAACGTATAACGTTATATACCATTACGATATAACGTATAACGTTGTATAGTATTACGATATAACGTATAACGTTGTATTCTATTACGTTACAACATATAACGTTATGTAGTACACCGTTACAACGTATAACGTTATATACTATAACGATATAACGTATAACGTTATATACCATTACGATATAACGTATAACGTTGTATAGTATTACGATATAACGTATAACGTTATGTAGTACACCGTTACAACGTACAACGTTATGCAGAACAACGTTACAACATATAACGTTATATACTATAACGATATAGCGTATAACGTTATATATCATTACGATATAACGTATAACGTTATATACCATTACGATATAACGTATAACGTTATATACTATTACAAAATAACGTATGACGTTATATACCTTAACGATATAACGTATAATGTTATATACTATAACGATATAACGTATAACGTTATATACTATAACGATATAGCGTATAACGTTATATACTATTACAAAATAACGTATACCGTTCTATACCATTACGGTATAACGTATAACGTTGTATAGTATTACGATATAACGTATAACGTTATGTAGTACACCGTTACAACGTATAACGTTATGTAGTATAACGTTACAACGTATAACGTTATATACTATAACGATATAACGTATAACGTTATATACCATTACGATATAACGTGTAACGTTATATACTATTACCAACTAACGTATAACGTTATATAATATTACAAAATAACGTATAACGTTATATAGCATTACGATGTAACGTATAACGTTATGTATTATACCGTTACAACGTATAGCGTTATATACTATTACGATATAACGTATAACGTTATATACTATTACGATATAACGAACAACGTTGTATACTATTACGATATAACGTATAACGTTATGTAGTACACCGTTACAACGTATAACGTTATGCAGTACACCGTTACAACGTATAACGTTATATACTATAACGATATAACGTATAACGTTATATACCATTAGCATATAACGTATAACGTTGTATAGTATTACGATACAACGTATAACGTTATGTAGTACACCGTTACAACGTATAACGTTATGTAGTACAACGATACAACGTATAACGTTATATACTATAACGATATAACGTATAACGTTATATACCATTACGATATAACGTGTAAGGTTATATACTATTACCATATAACGTATAACGTTATATAATATTACAAAATAACGTTTAACGTTATATAGCATTACGATATACCGTATAACATTATGTAGTATACCGTTACAACGTATAGCGTTATATACTATTACGATATAACGTATGACGTTATATACTATTACGATATAACGTATAACGTTTTATACTATTACGATATAACGTATAACGTTCCGTAGTACACCGTTACAACGTATAGCGTTATGAAGTACACCGTTACAACGTATAACGTTATATACTATAACGATATAACGTATAACGTTATATACTATAACGATATAACGTATAACGTTATATACCATTAGGATATAACGTATAACGTTGTATAGTATTAAGATATAACGTATAACGTTATATAATATTACAAAATAACGTATAACGTTATATAGCATTACGATATAACGTATAACGTTATGTAGTATGCCGCTACAGCGTATAGCGTTATATACTATTGCGATATAACGTATAACGTTATATACTATTACGATATAACGAATAACGTTGTATACTATTACGATATAACGTATAACGTTATGTAGTACACCGTTACAACGTATAACGTTATATACTATTTCAAAATAACTTATAACGTTTTATACTATTACAAAATAACTTATAACGTTATATACTATTACAAAATATCGTATAACGTTATATAGCATTACGATATAACGTATAACGTTGTATACTATTATCATATAACGTATAACGTTATGCAGTACACCGTTACAACGTATGACGTTATGTAGTACAACGTTACAACGTATAACGTTATATACTATAACGATATAACGTATAACGTTATATACCATTACGATATAACGTGTAACGTTATATACTATTACAAAATAACGAATAACGTTATATAATATTACAAAATAACGTATAACGTTATATAGCATTACGATATAACGTATAACGTTATGTAGTATACCGTTACAACGTATAGCGATATAGACTATTACGATATAACGTATAACGTTATATACTATTACGATATAACGAATAACGTTGTATACTATTACGATATAACGTATAACGTTATGTAGTAAACCGTTACAACGTATAACGTTATGTAGTAGACCGTTACAACGTATAACGTTATATACTATATCGATATAACGTATAACGTTATATACCATTAGGATATAACGTATAACTTTGTATAGTATTAAGATATAACGTATATCGTTATATACTATTACAGAATAACGTATAACGTTATACACTATTACAAAATAACGTATAATGTTATATACTATTACAAAATAACGTATAACGTTATATAGCATTACGATATAACGTATAACGTTATGTAGTATACCGTTACAACGTATAGCGTTATATACTATTACGATATAACGAATAACGTTGTATACTATTACGGTATTACTTATAACGTTATGTAGTACACCGTTACAAAGTATAACGTTATGTAGTACAACGTTACAACGTATAACGCTATATACTATAACGATATAACGTATAAGGTTATATACTATAACGATATAACGTATAACGTTAGATCCTATTGCTATATAACGTATAACGTTATATACTATTACAAAATAACGTATAACGTTATATACTATTACAAAATAACGTATAACGTTATATAGCATTACGATATAACGTATAACGTTGTATTCTATTACGTTACAACATATAACGTTATGTAGTACACCGTTACAACGTATAACGTTATATACTATAACGATATAACGTATAAGGTTATATACTATAACGATATAACGTATAACGTTATATACCATTACGATATAACGTATAACGTTGTATAGTACTACGATATGACGTATAACGTTATGTAGTACACCGTTACAACGTATAACGTTATATACTATAACGATATAACGTATAACGTTATATACAATTAGGATATAAAGTATAACGTCGTATAGTATTAAGATATAACGTATAACGTTATATACTATTACAAAATAACGTATAACGTTATACACTATTACAAAATAACGTATAACGTTATATACTATTACAAAATAACGTATAACGTTATATAGCATTACGATATAACGTATAACGTTGTATACTATTATCATATAACGTATAACGCTATTTAGTATACCGTTACAACGTATAACGTTGTATACTATTACGATATAACGCGTAACGTTATATACTATAACGATATAACGTATAGCGTTACGTAGGATAACGTTACAACGTATAACGTTATATACTATTACGATATAACGTATAACGACATGTAGTATACCGTTACAACGTATAACGTTATATAATATTACGATACAACGTATAACGTTAGATACTATTGCTATATAACGTATAACGTTGTATACTATTACGATATAACGCATAACGTTACGTAGTATACCGTTACAACTTATAACGGTATGTAGTATACCGTTACAACGTATAGCGTTATATACTATTACGATATAACGTATAACGTTAGATCCTATTGCTATATAACGTATAACGTCGTATACTATTACGATATAACGTATAACGATATGTAGTATACCGTTACAACGTATAACGTTATATAATATTACGATATAACGTATAACGTTAGATACTATTGCTATATAACGTATAACGTTGTATATTATTACGATATAACGTATAACGTTACGTAGTATACCGTTACAACGTATAACGGTATGTAGTATAACGTTACAACGTATAACGTTATATACTATTACGATATAACGTATAACGATATGTAGTATACCGTTACAACGTGTAACGTTATATACTATTACGATATAACGTATAACGTTAGATACAATTGCTATATAACGTATAACGTTGTATACTATTACGATATAACGTATAACGTTACGTAGTATACCGTTACAACGTATAACGTTATGTAGTATACCGCTACAACGTATAGCTCTATATACTATTACGATATAACGTATAACGTTAGATCCTATTGCTATATAACGTGTAACGTCGTATACTATTACGATATAACGCATAACGTTATATACCATAACGACATAACGTATAACGTTATATACTATAACGACATAACGTATAACGTTATATACTATAACGATATAACGTATAACGTTATATACTATTACGATATAACGTATAACGTTAGATCCTATTGCTATATAACGTATAACGTTATATACTATTACAAAATAACGTATAACGTTATATACTATTACAAAATAACGTATAACGTTATATAGCATTACGATATAACGTATAACGTTGTAATCTATTACGTTACAACATATAACGTTATGTAGTACACCGTTACAACGTATAACGTTATATACTATAACGATATAACGTATAACGTTATATACTATAACGATATAACGTATAACGTTATATACCATTACGATATAGCGTATAACGTTATATACCATTACGATATAACGTATAACGTTATATACTATTACAAAATAACGTATAACGTTATATACCTTAACGATATAACGTATAACGTTATATACTATTACAAAATAACGTATAACGTTATATACCTTAACGATATAACGTATAACGTTATATACTATAACGATATAACGTATAACTATATATACTATAACATTATAACGTATAACGTTATATACTATTACAAAATAACGTATAACGTTCTATACCATTACGGTATAACGTATAACGTCGTATACTATTACGATATAACGCATAACGTTATATACCATAACGACATAACGTATAACGTTATATACAATAACGATATAACGTATAACTTTATATGCTATAACGATATAACTTATAACTTTATATACTATTACGATATAACGTATAACGTTAGATCCTATTGCTATATAACGTATAACGTTATATACTATTACAAAATAAGGTATAACGTTATATACTATTACAAAATAATGTATAACGTTATATAGCATTACGATATAACGTATAACGTTGTATTCTATTACGTTACAACATATAACGTTATGTAGTACACCGTTACAACGTATAACGTTATATACCATTACGATATAGCGTATTACGTCATATACCATTACGATATAACGTATAACGTTATACACTATTACAAAATAACGTATAACGTTATATACCATTGTGGTATAACGTATAACGTTGTATAGTATTACGATATAACGTATAACGTTATGAAGTACACCGTTACAACGTATAACGTTATGTAGTACAACGTTACAACGTATAACGTTATATACTATAACGATATAACGTATAACGTTATATACCATTACAATATATCGTGTAACGTTATATACTATTACCAACTAACGTATAACGTTATATAATATTACAAAATAACGTATAACGTTATATAGCATTACGATATAACGTATAACGTTACGTAGTATACCGTTACAACGTATAGCGTTATATACTATTACGATATAACGTATAAGGTTATATACTATTACATATTAACGTATAACTCTGTATAATACTACGATATAACGTATAACGTTATATACTATTACAAAATAACGTATAACGTTATATAGTATTACAATATAACGTATAACGTTATATACTATTACAAAATAACGTATAACGTTCTATACCATTACGATATAACGTATAACGTTGTATAGTATTACGATATAACGTATAACGTTATGTAGTACACCGTTACAACGTATAACGTTATGTAGAACAACGTTACAACGTATAACGTTATATACTATAACGATATAACGTATAACGTTATATACCATTACGATATATCGTATAACGTTATATACCATTACGATATAACGTATAACGTTATATACGATTACGATATAACGTATAACGTTATATACTGTTACAAAATAACGTATAACGTTATATACCTTAACGATATAACGTATAACGTTATATACTATAACGATATAACGTATAACGTTATATACTATAACGATATAACGTATAACGTTATATAGTATTACAAAATAACGTACAACGTTATATACTATTACAAAATAACGTATAACGTTATATTCCTTAACGATATAACGTATAACGTTATATACTATAACGATATAACGTATAACGTTATATACTATAACGATATAACGTATAACGTTATATACTATAACGATATAACGTATAACGTTATATACTATTACAAAATAACGTATAACGTTATATACTATTACAAAATAACGTATAACGTTATATACTATTACAAAATAACGTATAACGTTATATAGCATTACGAAATAACGTATAACGTTGTATACCATTATCATATAACGTATAACGTTATATACTATTACGATATAACGAATAACGTTGTATACTATTACGATATAACGTATAACGTTATGTAGTACACCGTTACAACGTATAACGTTATGTAGTACACCGTTACAACGTATAACGTTATATACTATAACGATATAACGTATAACGTTATATACTATAACGATATAAAGTATAACGTTATATACCATTACGATATAACGTATAACGTTATATAATATTACAAAATAACGTATAACGTTATATAGCATTACGATATAACGTGTAACGTTATGTAGTATATCGTTACAACTTATAGCGATATATATGATTACGATATAACGTATAACGTTATATACTATTACGATATAACGAATAAGGTTGTTATACTATTATGATATAACGTATGACGTTATGTAGTACACCGTTACAACGTGTAACGTTATGTAGTACACCGTTACAACGTATAACGTTATATGCTATAACGATATAACGAATAACGTTGTATACTATTACGATATAACGCATAACGTTATGTAGTACACCGTTACAACGTATAGCGTTATATACCATTACGATATAGCGTATTACGTCATATACCATTACGATATAACGTATAACGTTATACACTATTACAAAATAACGTATAACGTTATATACCTTAACGATATAACGTATAACGTTATATACTATATCGATATAACGTATAACGTTATATACTATAACGATATAACGTATAACGTTATATACTATTACAAAATAACGTATAACGTTCTATACCATTACGGTATAACGTATAACGTTGTATAGTATTACAATATAACGTATAACGTTATGAAGTACACCGTTACAACGTATAACGTTATGTAGTACAACGTTACAACGTATAACGTTATATACTATAACGATATAACGTATAACGTTATATACCATTACAATATATCGTGTAACGTTATATACTATTACCAACTAACGTATAACGTTATATAATATTACATAATAACGTATAACGTTGTATAGTATTACGATATAACGTATAACGTTATGTAGTACACCGGTACAACGTATAACGTTATGTAGAACAACGTTACAACGTATAACGTTATATACTATAACGATATAACGTATAACGTTATATACCATTACGATATAACGTATAACGTTATATACCATTACGATATAACGCATAACGTTATATACGATTACGATATAACGTATAACGTTATATACTGTTACAAAATAACGTATAACGTTATATACCTTAACGATATAACGTATAACGTTATATACTATAACGATATAACGTATAACGTTATATACTATAACGATATAACGTATAACGTTATATAGTATTACAAAATAACGTACAACGTTATATACTATTACAAAATAACGTATAACGTTATATTCCTTAACGATATAACGTATAACGTTATATACTATAACGATATAACGTATAACGTTATATACTATAACGATATAACGTATAACGTTATATACTATAACGATATAACGTATAACGTTATATACTATTACAAAATAACGTATAAGGTTATATACTATTACAAAATAACGTATAACGTTATATACTATTACAAAATAACGTATAACGTTATATAGCATTACGAAATAACGTATAACGTTGTATACCATTATCATATAACGTATAACGTTATATACTATTACGATATAACGAATAACGTTGTATACTATTACGATATAACGTATAACGTTATGTAGTACACCGTTACAACGTATAACGTTATGTAGTACACCGTTACAACGTATAACGTTATATACTATAACGATATAACGTATAACGTTATGTAGTACACCGTTACAATGTATAGCGTTATGTAGTACAACGATACAACGTATAACGCTATATACTATAACGATATAAAGTATAACGTTATATACCATTACGATATAACGTATAACGTTATATAATATTACAAAATAACGTATAACGTTATATAGCATTACGATATAACGTGTAACGTTATGTAGTATATCGTTACAACTTATAGCGATATATACTATTACGATATAACGTATAACGTTATATACTATTACGATATAACGAATAAGGTTGTTATACTATTATGATATAACGTATAACGTTATGTAGTACACCGTTACAACGTATAACGTTATATACTATAACGATATAACGAATAACGTTGTATACTATTACGATATAACGCATAACGTTATGTAGTACACCGTTACATCGTATAGCGTTATGTAGTACAACGTTACAACGTATAACGCTATATACTATAACGATATAAAGTATAACGTTATATACCATTACGATATAACGTATAACGTTATATACTATTACAAAATAACGTATAACGTTATGTAGCATTACGATATAACGTATAACGTTATGTAGTACACCGGTACAACGTATAACGTTATGTAGAACAACGTTACAACGTATAACGTTATATACTATAACGATATAACGTATAACGTTATATACCATTACGATATAACGTATAACGTTATATACCATTACGATATAACGCATAACGTTATATACGATTACGATATAACGTATAACGTTATATACTGTTACAAAATAACGTATAACGTTATATACCTTAACGATATAACGTATAACGTTATATACTATAACGATATAACGTATAACGTTATATACTATAACGATATAACGTATAACGTTATATAGTATTACAAAATAACGTACAACGTTATATACTATTACAAAATAACGTATAACGTTATATTCCTTAACGATATAACGTATAACGTTATATACTATAACGATATAACGTATAACGTTATATACTATAACGATATAACGTATAACGTTATATACTATAACGATATAACGTATAACGTTATATACTATTACAAAATAACGTATAAGGTTATATACTATTACAAAATAACGTATAACGTTATATACTATTACAAAATAACGTATAACGTTATATAGCATTACGAAATAACGTATAACGTTGTATACCATTATCATATAACGTATAACGTTATATACTATTACGATATAACGAATAACGTTGTATACTATTACGATATAACGTATAACGTTATGTAGTACACCGTTACAACGTATAACGTTATGTAGTACACCGTTACAACGTATAACGTTATATACTATAACGATATAACGTATAACGTTATGTAGTACACCGTTACAATGTATAGCGTTATGTAGTACAACGATACAACGTATAACGCTATATACTATAACGATATAAAGTATAACGTTATATACCATTACGATATAACGTATAACGTTATATAATATTACAAAATAACGTATAACGTTATATAGCATTACGATATAACGTGTAACGTTATGTAGTATATCGTTACAACTTATAGCGATATATACTATTACGATATAACGTATAACGTTATATACTATTACGATATAACGAATAAGGTTGTTATACTATTATGATATAACGTATAACGTTATGTAGTACACCGTTACAACGTATAACGTTATATACTATAACGATATAACGAATAACGTTGTATACTATTACGATATAACGCATAACGTTATGTAGTACACCGTTACATCGTATAGCGTTATGTAGTACAACGTTACAACGTATAACGCTATATACTATAACGATATAAAGTATAACGTTATATACCATTACGATATAACGTATAACGTTATATACTATTACAAAATAACGTATAACGTTATGTAGCATTACGATATAACGTATAACGTTGTATACTATTATCATATAACGTATAACGCTATGTAGTATACCGTAACAACGTATAGCGATATATACTATTACGATATAACGTATAACGTTATATACTATTACGATATAACGAATAACGTTGTATACTATTACGATATAACGAATAACGTTGTATACTATTACGATATAACGTATACCGTTTTGTAGTACACCGCTACAACGTATAGCGTTATGTAGTACAACGTTACAACGTAAAACGCTATATACTATAACGATATAAAGTATAACGTTATATACCATTACGATATAACGTATAACGTTATATACTATTACAAAATAACGTATAACGTTATATAGCATTACGATATAACGTATAACGTTGTATACTATTATCATATAACGTATAACGCTATGTAGTATACCGTAACAACGTATAGCGATATATACTATTACGATATAACGTATAACGTTATATATTATTACGATATAACGAATAACGTTGTATACTATTACGATATAACGTATAACGTTTTGTAGTACACCGTTACAACGTATAGCGTTATGTAGTACAACGTTACAACGTAAAACGCTATATACTATAACGATATAAAGTATAACGTTATATACCATTACGATATAACGTATAACGTTATATAATATTACAAAATAACGTATAACGTTATATACTATTACAAAATAACGTATAACGTTATATACTATTACAAAATAACGTATAACGTTATATAGCATTACGATATAACGTATAACGTTGTATACTATTATCATATAACGTATAACGCTATGTAGTATACCGTTACAACGTATAACGTTGTATACTATTACGATATAACGTATAACGTTATATACTATAACGATATAACGTATAGCGTTACGTAGGATAACGTTACAACGTATAACGTTATATACTATTACGATATAACGTATAACGATATGTAGTATACCGTTACAACGTATAACGTTATATAATATTACGATATAACGTATAACGTTAGATAATATTGCTATATAACGTACAACGTTGTATACTATTACGATATAACGTATTACGTTACGTAGTATACTGTTACAACGTATAACGTTATGTAGTATAACGTTACAAC
Source organism: Bombus affinis (assembly GCF_024516045.1). NCBI lineage: Eukaryota > Metazoa > Arthropoda > Insecta > Hymenoptera > Apidae > Bombus > Bombus affinis. The sequence goes on along the minus strand of NW_026109038.1, from coordinate 104,641 downwards.
GTATAGCGATATATACTATTACGATATAACGTATAACGTTAGATCCTATTGCTATATAACGTACAACGTCGTATACTATTACGATATAACGCATAACGTTATATACCATAACGACATAACGTATAACGTTATATACTATAACGATATAACGTATAACGCTATATACTATAACGATATAACGTATAACGTTATATACTATTACGATATAACATATAACGTTAGATCCTATTGCTATATAACGTATAAAGTTATATACTATTACAAAATAACGTATAACGTTATATAGCATTACGATATAACGTATATCGTTGTATACCATTATCATATAACGTATAACATTATGTAGTACACCGTTACAACGTATAACGTTATGTAGTACAACGTTACAACGTATAACGTTATATACTATAACGATATAACGTATAACGTTATATACCATTACGATATAACGTGTAACGTTATATACTATTACCAAATAACGTATAACGTTATATAATATTACAAAATAACGTATAATGTTATATAGCATTACGAAATAAGGTATAACGTTATGTAGTATACCGTTACAACGTATAACGTTATATACTATAACGATATAACGTATAACGTTATATACCGTAACGATATAACGTATAACGTTGTATAGTATTACGATATAACGTATAACGTTATGTAGTACACCGTTACAACGTATAGCGTTATGTAGTACAACGATACAACGTATAACGCTATATACTATAACGATATAAAGTATAACGTTATATACCATTACGATATAACGTATAACGTTATATAATATTACAAAATAACGTATAACGTTATATAGCATTACGATATAACGCATAACGTTATATACCATAACGACATAACGTATAACGTTATATACCATTACGATATAACGTGTAACGTTTTATACTATTACGATATAACGTATAACGTTATATACTATTACGATATAACGAATAACGTTGTATACTATTACGATATAACGTATAACGTTATGTAGTACACCGTTACAACGTATAACGTTATATACTATAACGATATATCGTATAACGTTATATACCATAACGATATAACGTATAACGTTGTATAGTATTACGATATAACGTATAACGTTATGTAGTACACCGTTACAACGTATAGCGATATGTAGTACAACGATACAACGTATAACGCTATATACTATAACGATATAAAGTATAACGTTATATACCATTACGATATAACGTATAACGTTATATAATATTACAAAATAACGTATAACGTTATATAGCATTACGATATAACGTATAACGTTATGTAGTATACCGTTACAACGTATAGCGATATATACTATTACGATATAACGTATAACGTTATATACCATAACGATATAACGTATAACGTTGTATAGTATTACGATATAACGTATAACGTTATGTAGTACACCGTTACAACGTATAGCGATATGTAGTACAACGATACAACGTATAACGCTATATACTATAACGATATAAAGTATAACGTTATATACCATTACGATATAACGTATAACGTTATATAATATTACAAAATAACGTATAACGTTATATAGCATTACGATATAACGTATAACGTTATGTAGTATACCGTTACAACGTATAGCGATATATACTATTACGATATAACGTATAACGTTATATACCATTACGATATAACGTGTAACGTTTTATACTATTACGATATAACGTATAACGTTATATACTATTACGATATAACGAATAACGTTGTATACTATTACGATATAACGTATAACGTTATGTAGTACACCGTTACAACGTATAACGTTATATACTATAACGATATAACGTATAACGTTATATACCATAACGATATAACGTATAACGTTGTATAGTATTACGATATAACGTATAACGTTATGTAGTACACCGTTACAACGTATAGCGATATGTAGTACAACGATACAACGTATAACGCTATATACTATAACGATATAAAGTATAACGTTATATACCATTACGATATAACGTATAACGTTATATAATATTACAAAATAACGTATAACGTTATATAGCATTACGATATAACGTATAACGTTATGTAGTATACCGTTACAACGTATAGCGATATATACTATTACGATATAACGTATAACGTTATATACTATTACGATATAACGAATAACGTTGTTATACTATTACGATATAACGTATAACGTTATGTAGTACACCGTTACAACGTATAACGTTATATACTATAACGATATAACGTATAACGTTATATACCATAACGATATAACGTATAACGTTGTATAGTATTACGATATAACGTATAACGTTATGGAGTACACCGTTACAACGTATAGCGATATGTAGTACAACGATACAACGTATAACGTTATATAATATTACGATATAACGTATAACGTTAGATACTATTGCGATATAACGTATAACGTTATATACTATAACGATATAAATTAGCGTTACGTAGGATAACGTTACAACGTATAACGTTATATACTATTACGATATAACGTATAACGATATGTAGTATACCGTTACAACGTATAACGTTATATAATATTACGATATAACGTATAACGTTAGATACTATTGCTATATAACGTATAACGTTGTATACTATTACGATATAACGTATAACGTTACGTAGTATACTGTTACAACGTATAACGTTATGTAGTATACCGTTACAACGTATAGCGTTATATACTATTACGATATAACCTATAACGTTAGATCCTGTTGCTATATAACGTAGAACGGCGTATACTATTACGATATAACGCATAACGTTATATACCATAACGACATAACGTATAACGTTATATAGTATAACGATATAACGTATAACGTTATATACTATAACGATATAACGTATAACGTTATATACTATAACGATATAACGTATAACGTTATATACTATTACGATATAACGTATAACGTTAGGTCCTATTGCTATATAACGTATAACGTTATATACTATTACAAAATAACGTATAACGTTATATACTATTACAAAATAACGTATAACGTTATATACTATAACGATATAACGTATAACGTTGTATACTATTACGTTACAACATATAACGTTATGTAGTACACCGTTACAACGTATAACGTTATATACTATAACGATATAACGTATAACGTTATATACCATTACGATATAACGTATAACGTTGTATAGTATTACGATATAACGTATAAGGTTATGTAGTACACCGTTACAACGTATAACGTTATGTAGAACAACGTTACAGCGTATAACGTTATATACTATAACGATATAACGTATAACGTTATATACTATAACGATATAACGTATAACGTTATATAGTATTACAAAATAACGTATAACGTTATATAATATTACAAAATAACGTATAATGTTATATAGCATTACGAAATAACGTATAACGTTATGTAGTATACCGTTACAACGTATAACGTTATATACTATAACGATATAACGTATAACGTTATATACCGTAACGATATAACGTATAACGTTGTATAGTATTACCATATAACGTATAACGTTATGTAGTACACCGTTACAACGTATAGCGTTATGTAGTACAACGATACAACGTATAACGCTATATACTATAACGATATAAAGTATAACGTTATATACCATTACGATATAACGTATAACGTTATATAATATTACAAAATAACGTATAACGTTATATAGCATTACGATATAACGCATAACGTTATATACCATAACGACATAACGTATAACGTTATATACCATTACGATATAACGTGTAACGTTTTATACTATTACGATATAACGTATAACGTTATATACTATTACGATATAACGAATAACGTTGTATACTATTACGATATAACGTATAACGTTATGTAGTACACCGTTACAACGTATAACGTTATATACTATAACGATATAAAGTATAACGTTATATACCATTACGACATAACGTATAACGTTATATACTATTACAAAATAGCGTATAACATTATATACTATTACAAAATAACGTATAACGTGATATACTATAACAAAATAACGTGTAACGTTATATAGCATTACGATATAACGTATAACGTTGTATACTATTATCATATAACGTATAACGCTATGTAGTATACCGTTACAACGTATAACGTTGTATACTATTGCGATATAACGTATAACGTTATATACTATAACGATATAAATTAGCGTTACGTAGGATACCGTTACAACGTATAACGTTATATACTATTACGATATAACGTATAACGATATGTAGTATACCGTTACAACGTATAACGTTATATAATATTACGATATAACGTATAACGTTAGATACTATTGCTATATAACGTATAACGTTGTATACTATTACGATATAACGTATAACGTTACGTAGTATACTGTTACAACGTATAACGTTATGTAGTATACCGTTACAACGTATAGCGTTATATACTATTACGATATAACCTATAACGTTAGATCCTGTTGCTATATAACGTAGAACGGCGTATACTATTACGATATAACGCATAACGTTATATACCATAACGACATAACGTATAACGTTATATAGTATAACGATATAACGTATAACGTTATATACTATAACGATATAACGTATAACGTTATATACTATAACGATATAACGTATAACGTTATATACTATTACGATATAACGTATAACGTTAGGTCCTATTGCTATATAACGTATAACGTTATATACTATTACAAAATAACGTATAACGTTATATACTATTACAAAATAACGTATAACGTTATATACTATAACGATATAACGTATAACGTTGTATACTATTACGTTACAACATATAACGTTATGTAGTACACCGTTACAACGTATAACGTTATATACTATAACGATATAACGTATAACGTTATATACCATTACGATATAACGTATAACGTTGTATAGTATTACGATATAACGTATAACGTTATGTAGTACACCGTTACAACGTATAACGTTATGTAGAACAACGTTACAACGTATAACGTTATATACTATAACGATATAACGTATAACGTTATATACTATAACGATATAACGTATAACGTTATATAGTATTACAAAATAACGTATAACGTTATATACTATTACAAAATAACGTATAACGTTATATACTATTACAAAATAACGTATATCGTTATATAGCATTGCGATATAACGTGTAACGTTGTATACTATTACGTTACGACATATAACGTTATGTAGTACACCGTTACAACGTATAACGTTATATACTATAACGATATAACGTATAACGTTATATACCATTCCGATATAACGTATAACGTTATATACCATTACGATATAACGTATAACGTTATATACTATTACAAAATAACGTATCACGTTATATACCTTAACGATATAACGTATAACGTTATATACTATAACGATATAACGTATAACGTTATATACTATAACGATATAACGTATAACGTTATATACTATTACGATATAACGTATAACGTTACATCCTGTTGCTATATAACGTATAACGTTATATACTGTTACAAAATAGCGTATAATGTTATATACTATTACAAAATAACGTATAACGTTATATAGCATTACGATATAACGTACAACGTTGTATACTCTTACGTTACAACATATAACGTTATGTAGTACACCGTTACGACGTATAACGTTATATACTATAACGATATAACGTATAACGTTATATACTATAACGATATAACGTATAACGTTATATACCATTACAATATAACGTTTAACGTTATATACCATTACGATATAACGTATAACGTTATATACTATTACAAAATAACGTATAACGTTATATACCTTAACGATATAACGTATAACGTTATATACTATAACCATATAACGTATAACGTTATATACTATTACAAAATAACGTATAACGTTATATACTATTACAAAATAACGTATAACGTTATATAGCATTACGATATAACGTACAACGTTGTATACTATTACGTTACAACATATAACGTTATGTAGTACACCGTTACAACGTATAACGTTATATACTATAACGATATAACGTATAACGTTATATACTATAACGATATAACGTATAACGTTATATAGCATTACGATATAACGTATAACGTTGTATACTATTATCATATAACGTATAACGCTATCTAGTATACCGTTACAACGTATAACGTTATATAATATTACGATATAACGTATAACGTTAGATACTATTGCTATATAACGTATAACGTTGTATACTATTACGATATAACGCATAACGTTACGTAGTATACCGTTACAACGTATAACGGTATGTAGTATACCGTTACAACGTATAGCGTTATATACTATTACGATATAACGTATAACGTTAGATCCTATTGCTATATAACGTATAACGTCGTATACTATTACGATATAACGTATAACGATATGTAGTATACCGTTACAACGTATAACGTTATATAATATTACGATATAACGTATAACGTTAGATACTATTGCTATATAACGTATAACGTTGTATATTATTACGATATAACGTATAACGTTACGTAGTATACCGTTACAACGTATAACGGTATGTAGTATAACGTTACAACGTATAACGTAATATACTATTACGATATAACGTATAACGATATGTAGTATACCGTTACAACGTGTAACGTTATATACTATTACGATATAACGTATAACGTTAGATACAATTGCTATATAACGTATAACGTTGTATACTATTACGATATAACGCATAACGTTATATACTATAACGATATAACGTATAACGTTACGTAGTATACCGTTACAACGTATAACGTTATGTAGTATACCGTTACAACGTATAGCTCTATATACTATTACGATATAACGTATAACGTTAGATCCTATTGCTATATAACGTATAACGTCGTATGCTATTACGATATAACGCATAACGTTATATACCATAACGACATAACGTATAACGTTATATACTTTAACGACATAACGTATAACGTTATATACTATAACGATATAACGTATAACGTTATATACTATTACGATATAACGTATAACGTTAGATCCTATTGCTATATAACGTATAACGTTATATACTATTACAAAATAACGTATAACGTTATATACTATTACAAAATAACGTATAACGTTATATAGCATTACGATATAACGTATAACGTTGTATTCTATTACGTTACAACATATAACGTTATGTAGTACACCGTTACAACGTATAACGTTATATACTATAACGATATAACGTATAGCGTTACGTAGGATAACGTTACAACGTATAACGTTATATACTATTACGATATAACGTATAACGACATGTAGTATACCGTTACAACGTATAACGTTATATAATATTACGATATAACGTATAACGTTAGATACTATTGCTATATAACGTATAACGTTGTATACTATTACGATATAACGCATAACGTTACGTAGTATACCGTTACAACGTATAACGGTATGTAGTATACCGTTACAACGTATAGCGTTATATACTATTACGATATAACGTATAACGTTAGATCCTATTGCTATATAACGTATAACGTCGTATACTATTACGATATAACGTATAACGATATGTAGTATACCGTTACAACGTATAACGTTATATAATATTACGATATAACGTATAACGTTAGATACTATTGCTATATAACGTATAACGTTGTATATTATTACGATATAACGTATAACGTTACGTAGTATACCGTTACAACGTATAACGGTATGTAGTATAACGTTACAACGTATAACGTTATATACTATTACGATATAACGTATAACGATATGTAGTATACCGTTACAACGTGTAACGTTATATACTATTACGATATAACGTATAACGTTAGATACAATTGCTATATAACGTATAACGTTGTATAATATTACGATATAACGCATAACGTTATATACTATAACGATATAACGTATAACGTTACGTAGTATACCGTTACAACGTATAACGTTATGTAGTATACCGTTACAACGTATAGCTCTATATACTATTACGATATAACGTATAACGTTAGATCCTATTGCTATATAACGTATAACGTCGTATGCTATTACGATATAACGCATAACGTTATATACCATAACGACATAACGTATAACGTTATATACTATATCGATATAACGTATAACGTTAGATCCTATTGCTACATAACGTATAACGTTATACACTATTACAAAATAACGTATAACGTTATATACCTTAACGATATAACGTATAACGTTATATACAATATCGATATAACGTATAACGTTATATACTATAACGATATAACGTATAACGTTATATACTATTACAAAATAACGTATAACGTTCTATACCATTACGGTATAACGTATAACGTTGTATAGTATTACGATATAACGTATAACGTTATGAAGTACACTTGTTACAACGTATAACGTTATGTAGTACAACGTTACAACGTATAACGTTATATACTATAACGATATAACGTATAACGTTATATACCATTACAATATATCGTGTAACGTTATATACTATTACCAACTAAGGTATAACGTTATATAATATTACAAAATAACGTATAACGTTATATAGTATTACAATATAACGTATAACGTTATATACTATTACAAAATAACGTATAACGTTCTATACCATTACGATATAACGTATAACGTTGTATAGTATTACGATATAACGTATAACGTTATGTAGTACACCGTTACAACGTATAACGTTATGTAGAACAACGTTACAACGTATAACGTTATATACTATAACGATATAACGTATAACGTCATATACCATTACGATATAACGTATAACGTTATATACCATTACGATATAACGTATAACGTTATATACTGTTACAAAATAACGTATAACGTTATATACCTTAACGATATAACGTATAACGTTATATACTATAACGATATAACGTATAACGTTATATACTATAACGATATAACGTATAACGTTATATAGTATTACAAAATAACGTACAACGTTATATACTATTACAAAATAACGTATAACGTTATATTCCTTAACGATATAACGTATAACGTTATATACTATAACGATATAACGTATAACGTTATATACTATAACGATATAACGTATAACGTTATATACTATAACGATATAACGTATAACGTTATATACTATTACAAAATAACGTGTAACGTTATATACTATTACAAAATAACGTATAACGTTATATACTATTACAAAATAACGTATAACGTTATATAGCATTACGAAATAACGTATAACGTTGTATACCATTATCATATAACGTATAACGTTATATACTATTACGATATAACGAATAACGTTGTATACTATTACGATATAACTTATAACGTTATATACTATTACGATATAACGAATAAAGTTGTTATACTATTACGATATAACGTATAACGTTATGTAGTACACCGTTACAACGTATAACGTTATGTAGTACACCGTTACAACGTATAACGTTATATACTATAACGATATAAAGTATAACGTTATATACCATTACGATATAACGTATAACGTTATATACTATTACGATATAACGAATAACGTTGTATACTATTACGATATAACGTATAACGTTATGTAGTACACCGTTACAACGTATAACGTTATATACTATTACGATATAACGTATAACGATATGTAGTATACCGTTACAACGTATAACGTTATATAACATTACGATATAACGTATAACGTTAGATACTATTGCTATATAACGTATAACGTTGTATACTATTACGATATAACGTATAACGTTACGTAGTATACTGTTACAACGTATAACGTTATGTAGTATACCGTTACAACGTATAGCGTTATATACTATTACGATATAACCTATAACGTTAGATCCTGTTGCTATATAACGTATAACGTCGTATACTATTACGATATAACGCATAACGTTATATACCATAACGACATAACGTATAACGTTATATACTATAACGATATAACGTATAACGTTATATACTATAACGATATAACGTATAACGTTATATACTATAACGATATAACGCATAACGTTATATACTATTACGATATAACGTATAACGTTAGGTCCTATTGCTATATAACGTATAACGTTATATACTATTACAAAATAACGTATAACGTTATATACTATTACAAAATAACGTATAACGTTATATACTATAACGATATAACGTATAACGTTGTATACTATTACGTTACAACATATAACGTTATTTAGTACACCGTTACAACGTATAACGTTATATACTATAACGATATAACGTATAACGTTATATACCATTACGATATAACGTATAACGTTGTATAGTATTACGATATAACGTATAACGTTATGTAGTACACCGTTACAACGTATAACGTTATGTAGGACAACGTTACAACGTATAACGTTATATACTATAACGATATAACGTATAACGTTATATACTATAACGATATAACGTATAACGTTATATAGTATTACAAAATAACGTATAACGTTATATACTATTACAAAATAACGTATAACGTTATATACTATTACAAAATAACGTATAACGTTATATAGCATTGCGATATAACGTATAACGTTGTATACTATTACGTTACAACATATAACGTTATGTAGTACACCGTTACAACGTATAACGTTATACACGATAACGATATAACGTATAACGTTATATACTATAACGATATAACGTATAACGCTATATACCATTACGATATAACGTATAACGTTATATACTATTACGATATAACGTATAACGTTAGATCCTATTGCTATATAACGTATAACGTTATATACTGTTACAAAATAACGTGTAACGTTATATACTATTACAAAATAACGTATAACGTTATATAGCATTACGATATAACGTATAACGTTATATACTATTACAAAATAACGTATAACGTTATATACCTTAACGATATAACGTATAACGTTATATACTATAACGATATAACGTATAACGTTATATACCATTACGATATAACGTATAACGTTGTATAGTATTACGATATAACGTATAACGTTATGTAGTACACCGTTACAACGTATAACGTTATGTAGAACAACGTTACAACGTATAACGTTATATACTATAACGATATAACGTATAACGTTATATACCATTACAATATATCGTGTAACGTTATATACTATTACCAACTAACGTATAACGTTATATACTATTACGATATAACGAATAACGTTGTATACTATTACGATATAACGAATAACGTTGTATACTATTACGATATAACGTATAACGTTTTGTAGTACACCGTTACAACGTATAGCGTTATGTAGTACAACGTTACAACGTAAAACGCTATATACTATAACGATATAAAGTATAACGTTATATACCATTACGATATATCGTGTAACGTTATATACTATTACCAACTAACGTATAACGTTATATAGCATTACGATATAACGTATAACGTTGTATACTATTATCATATAACGTATAACGCTATGTAGTATACCGTTACAACGTATAACGTTGTATACTATTACGATATAACGTATAACGTTATATACTATAACGATATAACGTATAGCGTTCCGTAGGATAACGTTACAACGTATAACGTTATATACTATTACGATATAACGTATAACGATATGTAGTATACCGTTACAACGTATAACGTTATATAATATTACGATATAACGTATAACGTTAGATACTATTGCTATATAACGTACAACGTTGTATACTATTACGATATAACGTATAACGTTACGTAGTATACTGTTACAACGTATAACGTTATGTAGTATACCGTTACAACGTATAGCGATATATACTATTACGATATAACGTATAACGTTAGATCCTATTGCTATATAACGTATAACGTCGTATACTATTACGATATAACGCATAACGTTATATACCATAACGACATAACGTATAACGTTATATACTATAACGATATAACGTATAACGTTATATACTATAACGATATAACGTATAACGTTATACACTATTACGATATAACATATAACGTTAGATCCTATTGCTATATAACGTATAACGTTATATACTATTACAAAATAACGTATAACGTTATATAGCATTACGATATAACGTATAACGTTGTATACCATTATCATATAACGTATAACGTTATGTAGTACACCGTTACAACGTATAACGTTATGTAGTACAACGATACAACGTATAACGCTATATACTATAACGATATAACGAATAACGTTGTTATACTATTACGATATAACGTATAACGTTATGTAGTACACCGTTACAACGTATAACGTTATATACTATAACGATATAAAGTATAACGTTATATACCATTACGATATAACGTATAACGTTATATACTATTACAAAATAACGTATAACATTATATACTATTACAAAATAACGTATAACGTGATATACTATAACAAAATAACGTATAACGTTATATAGCATTACGATATAACGTATAACGTTGTATACTATTATCATATAACGCATAACGATATGTAGTATACCGTTACAACGTATAACGTTGTATACTATTGCGATATAACGTATAACGTTATATACCATAACGATATAACGTATAGCGTTACGTAGGATAACATTACAACGTATAACGTTATATACTATTACGATATAACGTATAACGATATGTAGTATACCGTTACAACGTATAACGTTATATAATATTACGATATAACGTATAACGTTAGATACTATTGCTATATAACGTATAACGTTGTATACTATTACGATATAACGTATAACGTTACGTAGTATACTGTTACAACGTATAACGTTATGTAGTATACCGTTACAACGTATAGCGTTATATACTATTACGATATAACCTATAACGTTAGATCCTGTTGCTATATAACGTATAACGTCGTATACTATTACGATATAACGCATAACGTTATATACCATAACGACATAACGTATAACGTTATATACTATAACGATATAACGTATAACGTTATATACTATAACGATATAACGTATAACGTTATATACTATTACAAAATAACGTATAACGTTATATACTATTACAAAATAACGTATAACGTTATATAGCATTACGATGTAACGTATAACGTTATATACTATTACAAAATAACGTATAACGTTATATACTATTACAAAATAACGTATAACGTTATATAGCATTACGATATAACGTATAACATTGTATACCATTATCATATAACGTATAACGTTATGTAGTACACCATTACAACGTATAACGTTATGTAGTACAATGTTACAACGTATAACGTTATATACTATAACGATATAACGTATAACGTTATATACCATTACGATATAACGTGTAACGTTATATACTATTAACAAATAACGTATAACGTTATATAATATTACAAAGTAACGTATAACGTTATATAGCATTACGAAATAACGTATAACGTTATGTAGTATACCGTTACAACGTATAACGTTATATACTATTACGATATAACGTATAACGTTATATACTATTACGATATAACGAATAACGTTGTATACTATTACGATATAACGTATAACGTTATGTATTACACCGTTACAACGTATAACGTTATGTAGTACAACGTTACAACGTATAACGCTATATACTATAACGATATAACGTATAACGTTATATACCATTACGATATAACGCATAACGTTATATACTATTACAAAATAACGTAAAACGTTATATACTATTACAAAATAACGCATAACGTTATATGCTATTACAAAATAACGTATAACGTTATATGCTATTACAAAATAACGTATAACGTTATATACTATTACAAAATAACGCATAACGTTATATGCTATTACAAAATAACGTATAACGTTATATGCTATTACAAAATAACGTATAACGTTATATGGCATTACGATATAACGTATAACGTTGTATACTATTATCATATAACGTATAACGTTATGTAGTACACCGTTACAACGTATAACGTAGTATACAATTACGATATAACGTATAACGTTATATACCATTACGATATAACATATAACGTTGTATAGTATTACGATATAACGTATAACGTTATGTAGTACACCGTTACAACGTATAACGTTATATACTAAGACGATATAACGTATAACGTTATATACTATAACGATATAACGTATAACGTTATATACCATTACGATATAACGTATAACGTTGTATAGTATTACGATATAACGTATAACGTTATGTAGTACACCGTTACAACGTATAACGTTATGTAGAACAACGTTACAACGTATAACGTTATATACTATAACGATATAACGTATAACGTTATATACCATTACGATATAACGTATAACGTTATATACCATTACGATATAACGTATAACGTTATATACGATTACGATATAACGTATAACGTTATATACTGTTACAAAATAACGTATAACGTTATATACCTTAACGATATAACGTATAACGTTATATACTATAACGATATAACGTATAACGTTATATACTATAACGATATAACGTATAACGTTATATAGTATTACAAAATAACGTACAACGTTATATACTATTACAAAATAACGTATAACGTTATATAGTATTACAAAATAACGTATAACGTTATATAGCATTACGAAATAACGTATAACGTTGTATACCATTATCATATAACGTATAACGTTATATACTATTACGATATAACGAATAACGTTGTATACTATTACGATATAACGTATAACGTTATGTAGTACACCGTTACAACGTATAACGTTATGTAGTACACCGTTACAACGTATAACGTTATATACTATAACGATATAACGTATAACGTTATGTAGTACACCGTTACAATGTATAGCGTTATGTAGTACAACGATAGAACGTATAACGCTATATACTATAACGATATAAAGTATAACGTTATATAACATTACGATATAACGTATAACATTATATAATATTACAAACTAACGTATAACGTTATATAGCATTACGATATAACGTGTAACGTTATGTAGTATATCGTTACAACGTATAGCGATATATACTATTACGATATAACGTATAACGTTATATACTATTACGATATAACGAATAAGGTTGTTATACTATTACGATATAACGTATAACGTTATGTAGTACACCGTTACAACGTATAACGTTATGTAGTACACCGCTACAACGTATAACGTTATATACTATAACGGTATAACGTATAACGTTGTATACCATTAGGATATAACGTATAACGTTGTATAGTATTAAGATATAACGTATGACGTTATATACTATTACAAAATAACTATAACGTTATATACTATTACAAAATAACGTATAACGTTATATAGCATTACGATATAACGTATAACGTTACGTAGTATACCGTTACAACGTATAGCGTTATATACTATTACGATATAACGTATAACGTTATATACTATTACGATATAACGAATAACGTTGTATACTATTACGATATAACGTATAACGTTTTGTACTACACCGTTACAACGTATAGCGTTATGTAGTACAACGTTACAACGTAAAACGCTATATACTATAACGATATAAAGTATAACGTTATATACCATTACGATATATCGTGTAACGTTATATACTATTACCAACTAACGTATAACGTTATATAGCATTACGATATAACGTATAACGTTGTATACTATTATCATATAACGTATAACGCTATGTAGTATACCGTTACAACGTATAACGTTGTATACTATTACGATATAACGTATAACGTTATATACTATAACGATATAACGTATAGCGTTCCGTAGGATAACGTTACAACGTATAACGTTATACACTATTACGATATAACGTATAACGATATGTAGTATACCGTTACAACGTATAACGTTATATAATATTACGATATAACGTATAACGTTAGATACTATTGCTATATAACGTACAACGTTGTATACTATTACGATATAACGTATAACGTTACGTAGTATACTGTTACAACGTATAACGTTATGTAGTATACCGTTACAACGTATAGCGATATATACTATTACGATATAACGTATAACGTTAGATCCTATTGCTATATAACGTATAACGTCGTATACTATTACGATATAACGCATAACGTTATATACCATAACGACATAACGTATAACGTTATATACTATAACGATATAACGTATAACGTTGTATACCATTATCATATAACGTATAACGTTATGTAGTACACCGTTACAACGTATAACGTTATGTAGTACAACGATACAACGTATAACGCTATATACTATAACGATATAAAGTATAACGTTATATACTATTACAAAATAACGTATAACGTTATATAGCATTACGATATAACGTATAACGTTGTATACCATTATCATATAACGTATAACGTTATGTAGTACACCGTTACAACGTATAACGTTATGTAGTACAACGATACAACGTATAACGCTATATACTATAACGATATAAAGTATAACGTTATATACCATTACGATATAACGTATAACGTTATATAATATTACAAAATAACGTATAACGTTATATACTATTACGATATAACATATAACGTTAGATCCTATTGCTATATAACGTATAACGTTATATACTGTTACAAAATAAGGTATAACGTTATATACTATTACAAAATAATGTATAACGTTATATAGCATTACGATATAACGTATAACGTTGTATTCTATTACGTTACAACATATAACGTTATGTAGTATACCGTTACAACGTATAACGTTATATACTATAACGATATAACGTATAACGTTATATACTATAACGATATAACGTATAACGTTATATATTATAACGATATAACGTATAACGTTATATACCATTACGATGTAACGTATAACGTTGTATAGTATTACGATATAACATATAACGTTATGTAGTACACCGTTACAACGTATAACGTTATGTAGAACAACGTTACAACGTATAACGTTATACACTATAACGATATAACGTATAACGTTATATACCATTACGATATAGCGTATTACGTCATATACCATTACGATATAACGTATAACGTTATATAATATTACAAAATAACGTATAACGTTATATAGCATTACGATATAACGTATAACGTTACGTAGTATACCGTTGCAACGTATAGCGTTATATACTATTACGATATAACGTATAACGTTATATACTATTACATAATAACGTATAACTCTGTATAATACTACGATATAACGTATAACGTTATATACTATTACAAAATAACGTATAACGTTATATACTATAACGATATAACGTATAACGTTATATACCATTACAATATATCGTGTAACGTTATATACTATTACCAACTAACGTATAACGTTATATACTATTACGATATAACGAATAACGTTGTATACTATTACGATATAACGAATAACGTTGTATACTATTACGATATAACGTATAACGTTTTGTAGTACACCGTTACAACGTATAGCGTTATGTAGTACAACGTTACAACGTAAAACGCTATATACTATAACGATATAAAGTATAACGTTATATACCATTACGATATATCGTGTAACGTTATATACTATTACCAACTAACGTATAACGTTATATAGCATTACGATATAACGTATAACGTTGTATACTATTATCATATAACGTATAACGCTATGTAGTATACCGTTACAACGTATAACGTTGTATACTATTACGATATAACGTATAACGTTATATACTATAACGATATAACGTATAGCGTTCCGTAGGATAACGTTACAACGTATAACGTTATATACTATTACGATATAACGTATAACGATATGTAGTATACCGTTACAACGTATAACGTTATATAATATTACGATATAACGTATAACGTTAGATACTATTGCTATATAACGTACAACGTTGTATACTATTACGATATAACGTATAACGTTACGTAGTATACTGTTACAACGTATAACGTTATGTAGTATACCGTTACAACGTATAGCGATATATACTATTACGATATAACGTATAACGTTAGATCCTATTGCTATATAACGTATAACGTCGTATACTATTACGATATAACGCATAACGTTATATACCATAACGACATAACGTATAACGTTATATACTATAACGATATAACGTATAACGTTATATACTATAACGATATAACGTATAACGTTATACACTATTACGATATAACATATAACGTTAGATCCTATTGCTATATAACGTATAACGTTATATACTATTACAAAATAACGTATAACGTTATATAGCATTACGATATAACGTATAACGTTGTATACCATTATCATATAACGTATAACGTTATGTAGTACACCGTTACAACGTATAACGTTATGTAGTACAACGATACAACGTATAACGCTATATACTATAACGATATAAAGTATAACGTTATATACCATTACGATATAACGTATAACGTTATATAATATTACAAAATAACGTATAACGTTATATAGCATTACGATATAACGTATAGCGTTATGTAGTATACCGTTACAACGTATAGCGGTATATACTATTACGATATAACGTATAACGTTATATACTATTACGATATAACGAATAACGTTGTTATACTATTACGATATAACGTATAACGTTATGTAGTACACCGTTACAACGTATAACGTTATATACTATAACGATATAAAGTATAACGTTATATACCATTACGATATAACGTATAACGTTATATACTATTACAAAATAACGTATAACATTATATACTATTACAAAATAACGTATAACGTGATATACTATAACAAAATAACGTATAACGTTATATAGCATTACGATATAACGTATAACGTTGTATACTATTATCATATAACGTATAACGATATGTAGTATACCGTTACAACGTATAACGTTGTATACTATTGCGATATAACGTATAACGTTATATACCATAACGATATAACGTATAGCGTTACGTAGGATAACATTACAACGTATAACGTTATATACTATTACGATATAACGTATAACGATATGTAGTATACCGTTACAACGTATAACGTTATATAATATTACGATATAACGTATAACGTTAGATACTATTGCTATATAACGTATAACGTTGTATACTATTACGATATAACGTATAACGTTACGTAGTATACTGTTACAACGTATAACGTTATGTAGTATACCGTTACAACGTATAGCGTTATATACTATTACGATATAACCTATAACGTTAGATCCTGTTGCTATATAACGTATAACGTCGTATACTATTACGATATAACGCATAACGTTATATACCATAACGACATAACGTATAACGTTATATACTATAACGATATAACGTATAACGTTATATACTATAACGATATAACGTATAACGTTATATACTATTACAAAATAACGTATAACGTTATATACTATTACATAATAACGTATAACGTTATATAGCATTACGATGTAACGTATAACGTTATATACTATTACAAAATAACGTATAACGTTATATACTATTACAAAATAACGTATAACGTTATATAGCATTACGATATAACGTATAACGTTGTATACCATTATCATATAACGTATAACGTTATGTAGTACACCATTACAACGTATAACGTTATGTAGTATAACGTTACAACATATAACGTTATATACTATAACGATATAACGTATAACGTTATATCGTTATATACTATAACGTATAACGTTATATCGTTATATACTATAACGATATAACGTATAACGTTATATACCATTACGATATAACGTGTGACGTTATATACTATTAACAAATAACGTATAACGTTATATAATATTACAAAGTAACGTATAACGTTATATAGCATTACGAAATAACGTATAACGTTATGTAGTATACCGTTACAACGTATAACGTTATATACTATTACGATATAACGTATAACGTTATATACTATTACGATATATCGAATAACGTTGTATACTATTACGATATAACGTATAACGTTATGTATTACACCGTTACAACGTATAACGTTATGTAGTACAACGTTACAACGTATAACGCTATATACTATAACGATATAACGTATAACGTTATATACCATTACGATATAACGCATAACGTTATATACTATTACAAAATAACGTAAAACGTTATATACTATTACAAAATAACGCATAACGTTATATGCTATTACAAAATAACGTATAACGTTATATGCTATTACAAAATAACGTATAACGTTATATACTATTACAAAATAACGCATAACGTTATATGCTATTACAAAATAACGTATAACGTTATATGCTATTACAAAATAACGTATAACGTTATATGGCATTACGATATAACGTATAACGTTGTATACTATTATCATATAACGTATAACGTTATGTAGTACACCGTTACAACGTATAACGTAGTATACAATTACGATATAACGTATAACGTTATATACCATTACGATATAACATATAACGTTGTATAGTATTACGATATAACGTATAACGTTATGTAGTACACCGTTACAACGTATAACGTTATATACTAAGACGATATAACGTATAACGTTATATACTATAACGATATAACGTATAACGTTATATACCATTACGATATAACGTATAACGTTGTATAGTATTACGATATAACGTATAACGTTATGTAGTACACCGTTACAACGTATAACGTTATGTAGAACAACGTTACAACGTATAACGTTATATACTATAACGATATAACGTATAACGTTATATACCATTACGATATAACGTATAACGTTATATACCATTACGATATAACGTATAACGTTATATACGATTACGATATAACGTATAACGTTATATACTGTTACAAAATAACGTATAACGTTATATACCTTAACGATATAACGTATAACGTTATATACTATAACGATATAACGTATAACGTTATATACTATAACGATATAACGTATAACGTTATATAGTATTACAAAATAACGTACAACGTTATATACTATTACAAAATAACGTATAACGTTATATAGTATTACAAAATAACGTATAACGTTATATAGCATTACGAAATAACGTATAACGTTGTATACCATTATCATATAACGTATAACGTTATATACTATTACGATATAACGAATAACGTTGTATACTATTACGATATAACGTATAACGTTATGTAGTACACCGTTACAACGTATAACGTTATGTAGTACACCGTTACAACGTATAACGTTATATACTATAACGATATAACGTATAACGTTATGTAGTACACCGTTACAATGTATAGCGTTATGTAGTACAACGATACAACGTATAACGCTATATACTATAACGATATAAAGTATAACGTTATATAACATTACGATATAACGTATAACATTATATAATATTACAAACTAACGTATAACGTTATATAGCATTACGATATAACGTGTAACGTTATGTAGTATATCGTTACAACGTATAGCGATATATACTATTACGATATAACGTATAACGTTATATACTATTAGGATATAACGAATAAGGTTGTTATACAATTACGATATAACGTATAACGTTATGTAGTACACCGTTACAACGTATAACGTTATGTAGTACACCGTTACAACGTATAACGTTATATACTATAACGGTATAACGTATAACGTTGTATACCATTAGGATATAACGTATAACGTTGTATAGTATTAAGATATAACGTATGACGTTATATACTATTACAAAATAACTATAACGTTATATACTATTACAAAATAACGTATAACGTTATATAGCATTACGATATAACGTATAACGTTATGTAGTATACCGTTACAACGTATAGCGTTATATACTATTACGATATAACGAATAACGTTGTATACTATTACGATATAACGTATAACGTTATGTAGTACACCGTTACATCGTATAGCGTTATGTAGTACAACGTTACAACGTATAACGCTATATACTATAACGATATAAAGTATAACGTTATATACCATTACGATATAATGTATAACGTTATATACTATTACAAAATAACGTATAACGTTATATACTATTACAAAATAACGTATAACGTTATATAGCATTACGATATAACGTATAACGTTGTATACTATTATCATATAACGTATAACGCTATGTAGTATACCGTTACAACGTATAGCGATATATACTATTACGATATAACGTATAACGTTATATACTATTACGATATAACGAATAACGTTGTATACTATTACGATATAACGTATAACGTTTTGTAGTACACCGTTACAACGTATAGCGTTATGTAGTACAACGTTACAACGTAAAACGCTATATACTATAACGATATAAAGTATAACGTTATATACCATTACGATATATCGTGTAACGTTATATACTATTACCAACTAACGTATAACGTTATATAATATTACAAAATAACGTATAACGTTATATAGCATTACGATATAACGTATAACGTTACGTAGTATACCGTTACAACGTATAGCGTTATATACTATTACGATATAACGTATAACGTTATATACTATTACGATATAACGAATAACGTTGTATACTATTACGATATAACGTATAACGTTTTGTACTACACCGTTACAACGTATAGCGTTATGTAGTACAACGTTACAACGTAAAACGCTATATACTATAACGATATAAAGTATAACGTTATATACCATTACGATATATCGTGTAACGTTATATACTATTACCAACTAACGTATAACGTTATATAGCATTACGATATAACGTATAACGTTGTATACTATTATCATATAACGTATAACGCTATGTAGTATACCGTTACAACGTATAACGTTGTATACTATTACGATATAACGTATAACGTTATATACTATAACGATATAACGTATAGCGTTCCGTAGGATAACGTTACAACGTATAACGTTATACACTATTACGATATAACGTATAACGATATGTTGTATACCGTTACAACGTATAACGTTATATAATATTACGATATAACGTATAACGTTAGATACTATTGCTATATAACGTACAACGTTGTATACTATTACGATATAACGTATAACGTTACGTAGTATACTGTTACAACGTATAACGTTATGTAGTATACCGTTACAACGTATAGCGATATATACTATTACGATATAACGTATAACGTTAGATCCTATTGCTATATAACGTATAACGTCGTATACTATTACGATATAACGCATAACGTTATATACCATAACGACATAACGTATAACGTTATATACTATAACGATATAACGTATAACGTTGTATACCATTATCATATAACGTATAACGTTATGTAGTACACCGTTACAACGTATAACGTTATGTAGTACAACGATACAACGTATAACGCTATATACTATAACGATATAAAGTATAACGTAATATACTATTACAAAATAACGTATAACGTTATATAGCATTACGATATAACGTATAACGTTGTATACCATTATCATATA
The DNA here is from genome assembly GCF_024516045.1 of Bombus affinis. Classification (NCBI taxonomy): domain Eukaryota; kingdom Metazoa; phylum Arthropoda; class Insecta; order Hymenoptera; family Apidae; genus Bombus; species Bombus affinis. The sequence goes on along the minus strand of NW_026109038.1, from coordinate 81,204 downwards.
ACGTATAACGTTATGTAGTACACCGTTACAACGTATAACGTTATGTAGTACAACGATACAACGTATAACGCTATATACTATAACGATATAAAGTATAACGTTATATACCATTACGATATAACGTATAACGTTATATAATATTACAAAATAACGTATAACGTTATATACTATTACGATATAACATATAACGTTAGATCCTATTGCTATATAACGTATAACGTTATATACTATTACAAAATAACGTATAACGTTATATAGCATTACGATATAACGTATAACGTTGTATACCATTATCATATAACGTATAACGTTATGTAGTACACCGTTACAACGTATAACGTTATGTAGTACAACGATACAACGTATAACGCTATATACTATAACGATATAAAGTATAACGTTATATACCATTACGATATAACGTATAACGTTATATAATATTACAAAATAACGTATAACGTTATATAGCATTACGATATAACGTATAGCGTTATGTAGTATACAGTTACAACGTATAGCGGTATATACTATTACGATATAACGTATAACGTTATATACTATTACGATATAACGAATAACGTTGTTATACTATTACGATATAACGTATAACGTTATGTAGTACACCGTTACAACGTATAACGTTATATACTATAACGATATAAAGTATAACGTTATATACCATTACGATATAACGTATAACGTTATATACTATTACAATATAACGTATAACATTATATACTATTACAAAATAACGTATAACGTGATATACTATAACAAAATAACGTATAACGTTATATAGCATTACGATATAATGTATAACGTTGTATACTATTATCATATAACGTATAACGATATGTAGTATACCGTTACAACGTATAACGTTGTATACTATTGCGATATAACGTATAACGTTATATACCATAACGATATAACGTATAGCGTTACGTAGGATAACATTACAACGTATAACGTTATATACTATTACGATATAACGTATAACGATATGTAGTATACCGTTACAACGTATAACGTTATATAATATTACGATATAACGTATAACGTTAGATACTATTGCTATATAACGTATAACGTTGTATACTATTACGATATAACGTATAACGTTACGTAGTATACTGTTACAACGTATAACGTTATGTAGTATACCGTTACAACGTATAGCGTTATATACTATTACGATATAACCTATAACGTTAGATCCTGTTGCTATATAACGTATAACGTCGTATACTATTACGATATAACGCATAACGTTATATACCATAACGACATAACGTATAACGTTATATACTATAACAATATAACGTATAACGTTATATACTATAACGATATAACGTATAACGTTATATACTATTACAAAATAACGTATAACGTTATATACTATTACAAAATAACGTATAACGTTATATAGCATTACGATGTAACGTATAACGTTATATACTATTACAAAATAACGTATAACGTTATATACTATTACAAAATAACGTATAACGTTATATAGCATTGCGATATAACGTATAACGTTGTATACCATTATCATATAACGTATAACGTTATGTAGTACACCATTACAACGTATAACGTTATGTAGTACAACGTTACAACGTATAACGTTATATACTATAACGATATAACGTATAACGTTATATACCATTACGATATAACGTGTAACGTTATATACTATTAACAAATAACGTATAACGTTATATAATATTACAAAGTAACGTATAACGTTATATAGCATTACGAAATAACGTATAACGTTATGTAGTATACCGTTACAACGTATAACGTTATATACTATTACGATATAACGTATAACGTTATATACTATTACGATATAACGAATAACGTTGTATACTATTACGATATAACGTATAACGTTATGTATTACACCGTTACAACGTATAACGTTATGTAGTACAACGTTACAACGTATAACGCTATATACTATAACGATATAACGTATAACGTTATATACCATTACGATATAACGCATAACGTTATATACTATTACAAAATAACGTAAAACGTTATATACTATTACAAAATAACGCATAACGTTATATGCTATTACAAAATAACGTATAACGTTATATGCTATTACAAAATAACGTATAACGTTATATACTATTACAAAATAACGCATAACGTTATATGCTATTACAAAATAACGTATAACGTTATATGCTATTACAAAATAACGTATAACGTTATATGGCATTACGATATAACGTATAACGTTGTATACTATTATCATATAACGTATAACGTTATGTAGTACACCGTTACAACGTATAACGTAGTATACAATTACGATATAACGTATAACGTTATATACCATTACGATATAACATATAACGTTGTATAGTATTACGATATAACGTATAACGTTATGTAGTACACCGTTACAACGTATAACGTTATGTAGTACACCGTTACAACGTATAACGTTATATACTATAACGGTATAACGTATAACGTTGTATACCATTAGGATATAACGTATAACGTTGTATAGTATTAAGATATAACGTATGACGTTATATACTATTACAAAATAACGTATAACGTTATATACTATTACAAAATAACGTATAACGTTATATAGCATTACGATATAACGTATAACGTTATGTAGTATACCGTTACAACGTATAGCGTTATATACTATTACGATATAACGAATAACGTTGTATACTATTACGATATAACGTATAACGTTATGTAGTACACCGTTACATCGTATAGCGTTATGTAGTACAACGTTACAACGTATAACGCTATATACTATAACGATATAAAGTATAACGTTATATACCATTACGATATAATGTATAACGTTATATACTATTACCAACTAACGTATAACGTTATATAATATTACAAAATAACGTATAACGTTATATAGCATTACGATATAACGTATAACGTTACGTAGTATACCGTTACAACGTATAGCGTTATATACTATTACGATATAACGTATAACGTTATATACTATTACGATATAACGAATAACGTTGTATACTATTACGATATAACGTATAACGTTTTGTACTACACCGTTACAACGTATAGCGTTATGTAGTACAACGTTACAACGTAAAACGCTATATACTATAACGATATAAAGTATAACGTTATATACCATTACGATATATCGTGTAACGTTATATACTATTACCAACTAACGTATAACGTTATATAGCATTACGATATAACGTATAACGTTGTATACTATTATCATATAACGTATAACGCTATGTAGTATACCGTTACAACGTATAACGTTGTATACTATTACGATATAACGTATAACGTTATATACTATAACGATATAACGTATAGCTTTCCGTAGGATAACGTTACAACGTATGACGTTATACACTATTACGATATAACGTATAACGATATGTAGTATACCGTTACAACGTATAACGTTATATAATATTACGATATAACGTATAACGTTAGATACTATTGCTATATAACGTACAACGTTGTATACTATTACGATATAACGTATAACGTTACGTAGTATACTGTTACAACGTATAACGTTATGTAGTATACCGTTACAACGTATAGCGATATATACTATTACGATATAACGTATAACGTTAGATCCTATTGCTATATAACGTATAACGTCGTATACTATTACGATATAACGCATAACGTTATATACCATAACGACATAACGTATAACGTTATATACTATAACGATATAACGTATAACGTTGTATACCATTATCATATAACGTATAACGTTATGTAGTACACCGTTACAACGTATAACGTTATGTAGTACAACGATACAACGTATAACGCTATATACTATAACGATATAAAGTATAACGTTATATACTATTACAAAATAACGTATAACGTTATATAGCATTACGATATAACGTATAACGTTGTATACCATTATCATATAACGTATAACGTTATGTAGTACACCGTTACAACGTATAACGTTATGTAGTACAACGATACAACGTATAACGCTATATACTATAACGATATAAAGTATAACGTTATATACCATTACGATATAACGTATAACGTTATATAATATTACAAAATAACGTATAACGTTATATACTATTACGATATAACATATAACGTTAGATCCTATTGCTATATAACGTATAACGTTATATACTATTACAAAATAACGTATAACGTTATATAGCATTACGATATAACGTATAACGTTGTATACCATTATCATATAACGTATAACGTTATGTAGTACACCGTTACAACGTATAACGTTATGTAGTACAACGATACAACGTATAACGCTATATACTATAACGATATAAAGTATAACGTTATATACCATTACGATATAACGTATAACGTTATATAATATTACAAAATAACGTATAACGTTATATAGCATTACGATATAACGTATAGCGTTATGTAGTATACCGTTACAACGTATAGCGGTATATACTATTACGATATAACGTATAACGTTAAATACTATTACGATATAACGAATAACGTTGTTATACTATTACGATATAACGTATAACGTTATGTAGTACACCGTTACAACGTATAACGCTATATACTATAACGATATAAAGTATAACGTTATATACCATTACGATATAACGTATAACGTTATATACTATTACAAAATAACGTAAAACGTTATATACTATTACAAAATAACGCATAACGTTATATGCTATTACAAAATAACGTATAACGTTATATGCTATTACAAAATAACGTATAACGTTATATACTATTACAAAATAACGCATAACGTTATATGCTATTACAAAATAACGTATAACGTTATATGCTATTACAAAATAACGTATAACGTTATATGGCATTACGATATAACGTATAACGTTGTATACTATTATCATATAACGTATAACGTTATGTAGTACACCGTTACAACGTATAACGTAGTATACAATTACGATATAACGTATAACGTTATATACCATTACGATATAACATATAACGTTGTATAGTATTACGATATAACGTATAACGTTATGTAGTACACCGTTACAACGTATAACGTTATGTAGTACACCGTTACAACGTATAACGTTATATACTATAACGGTATAACGTATAACGTTGTATACCATTAGGATATAACGTATAACGTTGTATAGTATTAAGATATAACGTATGACGTTATATACTATTACAAAATAACGTATAACGTTATATACTATTACAAAATAACGTATAACGTTATATAGCATTACGATATAACGTATAACGTTATGTAGTATACCGTTACAACGTATAGCGTTATATACTATTACGATATAACGAATAACGTTGTATACTATTACGATATAACGTATAACGTTATGTAGTACACCGTTACATCGTATAGCGTTATGTAGTACAACGTTACAACGTATAACGCTATATACTATAACGATATAAAGTATAACGTTATATACCATTACGATATAATGTATAACGTTATATACTATTACCAACTAACGTATAACGTTATATAATATTACAAAATAACGTATAACGTTATATAGCATTACGATATAACGTATAACGTTACGTAGTATACCGTTACAACGTATAGCGTTATATACTATTACGATATAACGTATAACGTTATATACTATTACGATATAACGAATAACGTTGTATACTATTACGATATAACGTATAACGTTTTGTACTACAACGTTACAACGTATAGCGTTATGTAGTACAACGTTACAACGTAAAACGCTATATACTATAACGATATAAAGTATAACGTTATATACCATTACGATATATCGTGTAACGTTATATACTATTACCAACTAACGTATAACGTTATATAGCATTACGATATAACGTATAACGTTGTATACTATTATCATATAACGTATAACGCTATGTAGTATACCGTTACAACGTATAACGTTGTATACTATTACGATATAACGTATAACGTTATATACTATAACGATATAACGTATAGCTTTCCGTAGGATAACGTTACAACGTATGACGTTATACACTATTACGATATAACGTATAACGATATGTAGTATACCGTTACAACGTATAACGTTATATAATATTACGATATAACGTATAACGTTAGATACTATTGCTATATAACGTACAACGTTGTATACTATTACGATATAACGTATAACGTTACGTAGTATACTGTTACAACGTATAACGTTATGTAGTATACCGTTACAACGTATAGCGATATATACTATTACGATATAACGTATAACGTTAGATCCTATTGCTATATAACGTATAACGTCGTATACTATTACGATATAACGTATAACGTTATGTAGTACACCGTTACAACGTATAACGTTATGTAGTACAACGATACAACGTATAACGCTATATACTATAACGATATAAAGTATAACGTTATATACCATTACGATATAACGTATAACGTTATATAATATTACAAAATAACGTATAACGTTATATACTATTACGATATAACATATAACGTTAGATCCTATTGCTATATAACGTATAACGTTATATACTATTACAAAATAACGTATAACGTTATATAGCATTACGATATAACGTATAACGTTGTATACCATTATCATATAACGTATAACGTTATGTAGTACACCGTTACAACGTATAACGTTATGTAGTACAACGATACAACGTATAACGCTATATACTATAACGATATAAAGTATAACGTTATATACCATTACGATATAACGTATAACGTTATATAATATTACAAAATAACGTATAACGTTATATAGCATTACGATATAACGTATAGCGTTATGTAGTATACCGTTACAACGTATAGCGGTATATACTATTACGATATAACGTATAACGTTAAATACTATTACGATATAACGAATAACGTTGTTATACTATTACGATATAACGTATAACGTTATGTAGTACACCGTTACAACGTATAACGCTATATACTATAACGATATAAAGTATAACGTTATATACCATTACGATATAACGTATAACGTTATATAATATTACAAAATAACGTATAACGTTATATACTATTACGATATAACATATAACGTTAGATCCTATTGCTATATAACGTATAACGTTATATACTATTACAAAATAACGTATAACGTTATATAGCATTACGATATAACGTATAACGTTGTATACCATTATCATATAACGTATAACGTTATGTAGTACACCGTTACAACGTATAACGTTATGTAGTACAACGATACAACGTATAACGCTATATACTATAACGATATAAAGTATAACGTTATATACCATTACGATATAACGTATAACGTTATATAATATTACAAAATAACGTATAACGTTATATAGCATTACGATATAACGTATAGCGTTATGTAGTATACCGTTACAACGTATAGCGGTATATACTATTACGATATAACGTATAACGTTATATACTATTACGATATAACGAATAACGTTGTTATACTATTACGATATAACGTATAACGTTATGTAGTACACCGTTACAACGTATAACGTTATATACTATAACGATATAAAGTATAACGTTATATACCATTACGATATAACGTATAACGTTATATACTATTACAAAATAACGTATAACATTATATACTATTACAAAATAACGTATAACGTGATATACTATAACAAAATAACGTATAACGTTATATAGCATTACGATATAATGTATAACGTTGTATACTATTATCATATAACGTATAACGATATGTAGTATACCGTTACAACGTATAACGTTATATAATATTACGATATAACGTATAACGTTAGATACCATAACGATATAACGTATAGCGTTACGTAGGATAACATTACAACGTATAACGTTATATACTATTACGATATAACGTATAACGATATGTAGTATACCGTTACAACGTATAACGTTATATAATATTACGATATAACGTATAACGTTAGATACTATTGCTATATAACGTATAACGTTGTATACTATTACGATATAACGTATAACGTTACGTAGTATACTGTTACAACGTATAACGTTATGTAGTATACCGTTACAACGTATAGCGTTATATACTATTACGATATAACCTATAACGTTAGATCCTGTTGCTATATAACGTATAACGTCGTATACTATTACGATATAACGCATAACGTTATATACCATAACGACATAACGTATAACGTTATATACTATAACGATATAACGTATAACGTTATATACTATAACGATATAACGTATAACGTTATATACTATTACAAAATAACGTATAACGTTATATACTATTACAAAATAACGTATAACGTTATATAGCATTACGATGTAACGTATAACGTTATATACTATTACAAAATAACGTATAACGTTATATACTATTACAAAATAACGTATAACGTTATATAGCATTACGATATAACGTATAACGTTGTATACCATTATCATATAACGTATAACGTTATGTAGTACACCATTACAACGTATAACGTTATGTAGTACAACGTTACAACGTATAACGTTATATAATATAACGATATAACGTATAACGTTATATACCATTACGATATACGTGTAACGTTATATACTATTAACAAATAACGTATAACGTTATATAATATTACAAAGTAACGTATAACGTTATATAGCATTACGAAATAACGTATAACGTTATGTAGTATACCGTTACAACGTATAACGTTATATACTATTACGATATAACGTATAACGTTATATACTATTACGATATAACGAATAACGTTGTATACTATTACGATATAACGTATAACGTTATGTATTACACCGTTACAACGTATAACGTTATGTAGTACAACGTTACAACGTATAACGCTATATACTATAACGATATAACGTATAACGTTATATACCATTACGATATAACGCATAACGTTATATACTATTACAAAATAACGTAAAACGTTATATACTATTACAAAATAACGCATAACGTTATATGCTATTACAAAATAACGTATAACGTTATATGCTATTACAAAATAACGTATAACGTTATATACTATTACAAAATAACGCATAACGTTATATGCTATTACAAAATAACGTATAACGTTGTATGCTATTACAAAATAACGTATAACGTTATATGGCATTACGATATAACGTATAACGTTGTATACTATTATCATATAACGTATAACGTTATGTAGTACACCGTTACAACGTATAACGTAGTATACAATTACGATATAACGTATAACGTTATATACCATTACGATATAACATATAACGTTGTATAGTATTACGATATAACGTATAACGTTATGTAGTACACCGTTACAACGTATAACGTTATATACTAAAACGATATAACGTATAACGTTGTATACTATAACGATATAACGTATAACGTTATATACCATTACGATATAACGTATAACGTTGTATAGTATTACGATATAACGTATAACGTTATGTAGTACACCGTTACAACGTATAACGTTATGTAGAACAACGTTACAACGTATAACGTTATATACTATAACGATATAACGTATAACGTTATATACCATTACGATATAACGTATAACGTTATATACCATTACGATATAACGTATATCGTTATATACGATTACGATATAACGTATAACGTTATATACTGTTACAAAATAACGTATAACGTTATATACCTTAACGATATAACGTATAACGTTATATACTATAACGATATAACGTATAACGTTATATACTATAACGATATAACGTATAACGTTATATACCATTACGATATAACGTATAACGTTATATACCATTACGATATAACGTATATCGTTATATACGATTACGATATAACGTATAACGTTATATACTGTTACAAAATAACGTATAACGTTATATACTATTACGATATAACGAATAACGTTGTATACTATTACGATATAACGTATAACGTTATGTAGTACACCATTACAACGTATAACGTTATGTAGTACACCGTTACAACGTATAACGTTATATACTATAACGATATAACGTATAACGTTATGTAGTACACCGTTACAATGTATAGCGTTATGTAGTACAACGATACAACGTATAACGCTATATACTATAACGATATAAAGTATAACGTTATATAACATTACGATATAACGTATAACGTTATATAATATTACAAACTAACGTATAACGTTATATAGCATTACGATATAACGTGTAACGTTATGTAGTATATCGTTACAACGTATAGCGATATATACTATTACGATATAACGTATAACGTTATATACTATTACGATATAACGAATAAGGTTGTTATACTATTACGATATAACGTATAACGTTATGTAGTACACCGTTACAACGTATAACGTTATGTAGTACACCGTTACAACGTATAACGTTATATACTATAACGGTATAACGTATAACGTTGTATACCATTAGGATATAACGTATAACTTTGTATAGTATTAAGATATAACGTATGACGTTATATACTATTACAAAATAACGTATAACGTTATATACTATTACAAAATAACGTATAACGTTATATACTATTACAAAATAACGTATAACGTTATATAGCATTACGATATAACGTATAACGTTATGTAGTATACCGTTACAACGTATAGCGTTATATACTATTACGATATAACGAATAACGTTGTATACTATTACGATATAACGTATAACGTTATGTAGTACACCGTTACATCGTATAGCGTTATGTAGTACAACGTTACAACGTATAACGCTATATACTATAACGATATAAAGTATAACGTTATATACCATTACGATATAACGTATAACGTTATATACTATTACAAAATAACGTATAACGTTATATACTATTACAAAATAACGTATAACGTTATATAGCATTACGATATAACGTATAACGTTGTATACTATTATCATAAAACGTATAACGCTATGTAGTATACCGTTACAACGTATAGCGATATATACTATTACGATATAACGTATAACGTTATATACTATTACGATATAACGAATAACGTTGTATACTATTACGATATAACGTATAACGTTTTGTAGTACACCGTTAGAACGTATAGCGTTATGTAGTACAACGTTACAACGTAAAACGCTATATACTATAACGATATAAAGTATAACGTTATATACCATTACGATATATCGTGTAACGTTATATACTATTACCAACTAACGTATAACGTTATATAATATTACAAAATAACGTATAACGTTATATAGCATTACGATATAACGTATAACGTTACGTAGTATACCGTTACAACGTATAGCGTTATATACTATTACGATATAACGTATAACGTTATATACTATTACGATATAACGAATAACGTTGTATACTATTACGATATAACGTATAACGTTTTGTACTACACCGTTACAACGTATAGCGTTATGTAGTACAACGTTACAACGTAAAACGCTATATACTATAACGATATAAAGTATAACGTTATATACCATTACGATATATCGTGTAACGTTATATACTATTACCAACTAACGTATAACGTTATATAGCATTACGATATAACGTATAACGTTGTATACTATTATCATATAACGTATAACGCTATGTAGTATACCGTTACAACGTATAACGTTGTATACTATTACGATATAACGTATAACGTTATATACTATAACGATATAACGTATAGCGTTTCGTAGGATAACGTTACAACGTATAACGTTATACACTATTACGATATAACGTATAACGATATGTAGTATACCGTTACAACGTATAACGTTATATAATATTACGATATAACGTATAACGTTAGATACTATTGCTATATAACGTACAACGTTGTATACTATTACGATATAACGTATAACGTTACGTAGTATACTGTTACAACGTATAACGTTATGTAGTATACCGTTACAACGTATAGCGATATATACTATTACGATATAACGTATAACGTTAGATCCTATTGCTATATAACGTATAACGTCGTATACTATTACGATATAACGCATAACGTTATATACCATAACGACATAACGTATAACGTTATATACTATAACGATATAACGTATAACGTTATATACTATAACGATATAACGTATAACGTTATATACTATTGCGATATAACATATAACGTTAGATCCTATTGCTATATAACGTATAACGTTATATACTATTACAAAATAACGTATAACGTTATATAGCATTACGATATAACGTATAGCGTTATGTAGTATACCGTTACAACGTATAGCGGTATATACTATTACGATATAACGTATAACGTTATATACTATTACAAAATAACGTATAACATTATATACTATTACAAAATAACGTATAACGTGATATACTATAACAAAATAACGTATAACGTTATATAGCATTACGATATAATGTATAACGTTGTATACTATTATCATATAACGTATAACGATATGTAGTATACCGTTACAACGTATAACGTTGTATACTATTGCGATATAACGTATAACGTTATATACCATAACGATATAACGTATAGCGTTACGTAGGATAACATTACAACGTATAACGTTATATACTATTACGATATAACGTATAACGTTATATACTATTACAAAATAACGTATAACATTATATACTATTACAAAATAACGTATAACGTGATATACTATAACAAAATAACGTATAACGTTATATAGCATTACGATATAATGTATAACGTTGTATACTATTATCATATAACGTATAACGATATGTAGTATACCGTTACAACGTATAACGTTGTATACTATTGCGATATAACGTATAACGTTATATACCATAACGATATAACGTATAGCGTTACGTAGGATAACATTACAACGTATAACGTTATATACTATTACGATATAACGTATAACGATATGTAGTATACCGTTACAACGTATAACGTTATATAATATTACGATATAACGTATAACGTTAGATACTATTGCTATATAACGTATAACGTTGTATACTATTACGATATAACGTATAACGTTACGTAGTATACTGTTACAACGTATAACGTTATGTAGTATACCGTTACAACGTATAGCGTTATATACTATTACGATATAACCTATAACGTTAGATCCTGTTGCTATATAACGTATAACGTCGTATACTATTACGATATAACGCATAACGTTATATACCATAACGACATAACGTATAACGTTATATACTATAACGATATAACGTATAACGTTATATACTATAACGATATAACGTATAACGTTATATACTATTACAAAATAACGTATAACGTTATATACTATTACAAAATAACGTATAACGTTATATAGCATTACGATGTAACGTATAACGTTATATACTATTACAAAATAACGTATAACGTTATATACTATTACAAAATAACGTATAACGTTATATAGCATTACGATATAACGTATAACGTTGTATACCATTATCATATAACGTATAACGTTATGTAGTACACCATTACAACGTATAACGTTATGTAGTACAACGTTACAACGTATAACGTTATATACTATAACGATATAACGTATAACGTTATATACCATTACGATATAACGTGTAACGTTATATACTATTAACAAATAACGTATAACGTTATATAATATTACAAAGTAACGTATAACGTTATATAGCATTACGAAATAACGTATAACGTTATGTAGTATACCGTTACAACGTATAACGTTATATACTATTACGATATAACGTACAACGTTATATACTATTACGATATAACGAATAACGTTGTATACTATTACGATATAACGTATAACGTTATGTATTACACCGTTACAACGTATAACGTTATGTAGTACAACGTTACAACGTATAACGCTATATACTATAACGATATAACGTATAACGTTATATACCATTACGATATAACGCATAACGTTATATACTATTACAAAATAACGTAAAACGTTATATACTATTACAAAATAACGCATAACGTTATATGCTATTACAAAATAATGTATAACGTTATATGCTATTACAAAATAACGTATAACGTTATATACTATTACAAAATAACGCATAACGTTATATGCTATTACAAAATAACGTATAACGTTATATGCTATTACAAAATAACGTATAACGTTATATGGCATTACGATATAACGTATAACGTTGTATACTATTATCATATAACGTATAACGTTATGTAGTACACCGTTACAACGTATAACGTAGTATACAATTACGATATAACGTATAACGTTATATACCATTACGATATAACATATAACGTTGTATAGTATTACGATATAACGTATAACGTTATGTAGTACACCGTTACAACGTATAACGTTATGTAGTACACCGTTACAACGTATAACGTTATATACTATAACGGTATAACGTATAACGTTGTATACCATTAGGATATAACGTATAACGTTGTATAGTATTAAGATATAACGTATGACGTTATATACTATTACAAAATAACGTATAACGTTATATACTATTACAAAATAACGTATAACGTTATATAGCATTACGATATAACGTATAACGTTATGTAGTATACCGTTACAACGTATAGCGTTATATACTATTACGATATAACGAATAACGTTGTATACTATTACGATATAACGTATAACGTTATGTAGTACACCGTTACATCGTATAGCGTTATGTAGTACAACGTTACAACGTATAACGCTATATACTATAACGATATAAAGTATAACGTTATATACCATTACGATATAATGTATAACGTTATATACTATTACAAAATAACGTATAACGTTATATACTATTACAAAATAACGTATAACGTTATATAGCATTACGATATAACGTATAACGTTGTATACTATTATCATATAACGTATAACGCTATGTAGTATACCGTTACAACGTATAGCGATATATACTATTACGATATAACGTATAACGTTATATACTATTACGATATAACGAATAACGTTGTATACTATTACGATATAACGTATAACGTTTTGTAGTACACCGTTACAACGTATAGCGTTATGTAGTACAACGTTACAACGTAAAACGCTATATACTATAACGATATAAAGTATAACGTTATATACCATTACGATATATCGTGTAACGTTATATACTATTACCAACTAACGTATAACGTTATATAATATTACAAAATAACGTATAACGTTATATAGCATTACGATATAACGTATAACGTTACGTAGTATACCGTTACAACGTATAGCGTTATATACTATTACGATATAACGTATAACGTTATATACTATTACGATATAACGAATAACGTTGTATACTATTACGATATAACGTATAACGTTTTGTACTACACCGTTACAACGTATAGCGTTATGTAGTACAACGTTACAAAGTAAAACGCTATATACTATAACGATATAAAGTATAACGTTATATACCATTACGATATATCGTGTAACGTTATATACTATTACCAACTAACGTATAACGTTATATAGCATTACGATATAACGTATAACGTTGTATACTATTATCATATAACGTATAACGCTATGTAGTATACCGTTACAACGTATAACGTTGTATACTATTACGATATAACGTATAACGTTATATACTATAACGATATAACGTATAGCGTTCCGTAGGATAACGTTACAACGTATAACGTTATACACTATTACGATATAACGTATAACGTTAGATACTATTGCTATATAACGTACAACGTTGTATACTATTACGATATAACGTATAACGTTACGTAGTATACTGTTACAACGTATAACGTTATGTAGTATACCGTTACAACGTATAGCGATATATACTATTACGATATAACGTATAACGTTAGATCCTATTGCTATATAACGTATAACGTCGTATACTATTACGATATAACGCATAACGTTATATACCATAACGACATAACGTATAACGTTATATACTATAACGATATAACGTATAACGTTGTATACCATTATCATATAACGTATAACGTTATGTAGTACACCGTTACAACGTATAACGTTATGTAGTACAACGATACAACGTATAACGCTATATACTATAACGATATAAAGTATAACGTTATATACTATTACAAAATAACGTATAACGTTATATAGCATTACGATATAACGTATAACGTTGTATACCAATATCATATAACGTATAACGTTATGTAGTACACCGTTACAACGTATAACGTTATGTAGTACAACGATACAACGTATAACGCTATATACTATAACGATATAAAGTATAACGTTATATACCATTACGATATAACGTATAACGTTATATAATATTACAAAATAACGTATAACGTTATATACTATTACGATATAACATATAACGTTAGATCCTATTGCTATATAACGTATAACGTTATATACTATTACAAAATAACGTATAACGTTATATAGCATTACGATATAACGTATAACGTTGTATACCATTATCATATAACGTATAACGTTATGTAGTACACCGTTACAACGTATAACGTTATGTAGTACAACGATACAACGTATAACGCTATATACTATAACGATATAAAGTATAACGTTATATACCATTACGATATAACGTATAACGTTATATAATATTACAAAATAACGTATAACGTTATATAGCATTACGATATAACGTATAGCGTTATGTAGTATACCGTTACAACGTATAGCGGTATATACTATTACGATATAACGTATAACGTTATATACTATTACGATATAACGAATAACGTTGTTATACTATTACGATATAACGTATAACGTTATGTAGTACACCGTTACAACGTATAACGTTATATACTATAACGATATAAAGTATAACGTTATATACCATTACGATATAACGTATAACGTTATATACTATTACAAAATAACGTATAACATTATATACTATTACAAAATAACGTATAACGTGATATACTATAACAAAATAACGTATAACGTTATATAGCATTACGATATAATGTATAACGTTGTATACTATTATCATATAACGTATAACGATATGTAGTATACCGTTACAACGTATAACGTTGTATACTATTGCGATATAACGTATAACGTTATATACCATAACGATATAACGTATAGCGTTACGTAGGATAACATTACAACGTATAACGTTATATACTATTACGATATAACGTATAACGTTATATACTATTACAAAATAACGTATAACATTATATACTATTACAAAATAACGTATAACGTGATATACTATAACAAAATAACGTATAACGTTATATAGCATTACGATATAATGTATAACGTTGTATACTATTATCATATAACGTATAACGATATGTAGTATACCGTTACAACGTATAACGTTGTATACTATTGCGATATAACGTATAACGTTATATACCATAACGATATAACGTATAGCGTTACGTAGGATAACATTACAACGTATAACGTTATATACTATTACGATATAACGTATAACGATATGTAGTATACCGTTACAACGTATAACGTTATATAATATTACGATATAACGTATAACGTTAGATACTATTGCTATATAACGTATAACGTTGTATACTATTACGATATAACGTATAACGTTACGTAGTATACTGTTACAACGTATAACGTTATGTAGTATACCGTTACAACGTATAGCGTTATATACTACTTACGATATAACCTATAACGTTAGATCCTGTTGCTATATAACGTATAAACGTCGTATACTATTACGATATAACGCATAACGTTATATACCATAACGACATAACGTATAACGTTATATACTATAACGATATAACGTATAACGTTATATACTATAACGATATAACGTATAACGTTATATACTATTACAAAATAACGTATAACGTTATATACTATTACAAAATAACGTATAACGTTATATAGCATTACGATGTAACGTATAACGTTATATACTATTACAAAATAACGTATAACGTTATATACTATTACAAAATAACGTATAACGTTATATAGCATTACGATATAACGTATAACGTTGTATACCATTATCATATAACGTATAACGTTATGTAGTACACCATTACAACGTATAACGTTATGTAGTACAACGTTACAACGTATAACGTTATATACTATAACGATATAACGTATAACGTTATATACCATTACGATATAACGTGTAACGTTATATACTATTAACAAATAACGTATAACGTTATATAATATTACAAAGTAACGTATAACGTTATATAGCATTACGAAATAACGTATAACGTTATGTAGTATACCGTTACAACGTATAACGTTATATACTATTACGATATAACGTATAACGTTATATACTATTACGATATAACGAATAACGTTGTATACTATTACGATATAACGTATAACGTTATGTATTACACCGTTACAACGTATAACGTTATGTAGTACAACGTTACAACGTATAACGCTATATACTATAACGATATAACGTATAACGTTATATACCATTACGATATAACGCATAACGTTATATACTATTACAAAATAACGTAAAACGTTATATACTATTACAAAATAACGCATAACGTTATATGCTATTACAAAATAATGTATAACGTTATATGCTATTACAAAATAACGTATAACGTTATATACTATTACAAAATAACGCATAACGTTATATGCTATTACAAAATAACGTATAACGTTATATGCTATTACAAAATAACGTATAACGTTATATGGCATTACGATATAACGTATAACGTTGTATACTATTATCATATAACGTATAACGTTATGTAGTACACCGTTACAACGTATAACGTAGTATACAATTACGATATAACGTATAACGTTATATACCATTACGATATAACATATAACGTTGTATAGTATTACGATATAACGTATAACGTTATGTAGTACACCGTTACAACGTATAACGTTATGTAGTACACCGTTACAACGTATAACGTTATATACTATAACGGTATAACGTATAACGTTGTATACCATTAGGATATAACGTATAACGTTGTATAGTATTAAGATATAACGTATGACGTTATATACTATTACAAAATAACGTATAACGTTATATACTATTACAAAATAACGTATAACGTTATATAGCATTACGATATAACGTATAACGTTATGTAGTATACCGTTACAACGTATAGCGTTATATACTATTACGATATAACGAATAACGTTGTATACTATTACGATATAACGTATAACGTTATGTAGTACACCGTTACATCGTATAGCGTTATGTAGTACAACGTTACAACGTATAACGCTATATACTATAACGATATAAAGTATAACGTTATATACCATTACGATATAATGTATAACGTTATATACTATTACAAAATAACGTATAACGTTATATACTATTACAAAATAACGTATAACATTATATAGCATTACGATATAACGTATAACGTTGTATACTATTATCATATAACGTATAACGCTATGTAGTATACCGTTACAACGTATAGCGATATATACTATTACGATATAACGTATAACGTTATATACTATTACGATATAACGAATAACGTTGTATACTATTACGATATAACGTATAACGTTTTGTAGTACACCGTTACAACGTATAGCGTTATGTAGTACAACGTTACAACGTAAAACGCTATATACTATAACGATATAAAGTATAACGTTATATACCATTACGATATATCGTGTAACGTTATATACTATTACCAACTAACGTATAACGTTATATAATATTACAAAATAACGTATAACGTTATATAGCATTACGATATAACGTATAACGTTACGTAGTATACCGTTACAACGTATAGCGTTATATACTATTACGATATAACGTATAACGTTATATACTATTACGATATAACGAATAACGTTGTATACTATTACGATATAACGTATAACGTTTTGTACTACACCGTTACAACGTATAGCGTTATGTAGTACAACGTTACAACGTAAAACGCTATATACTATAACGATATAAAGTATAACGTTATATACCATTACGATATATCGTGTAACGTTATATACTATTACCAACTAACGTATAACGTTATATAGCATTACGATATAACGTATAACGTTGTATACTATTATCATATAACGTATAACGCTATGTAGTATACCGTTACAACGTATAACGTTGTATACTATTACGATATAACGTATAACGTTATATACTATAACGATATAACGTATAGCGTTCCGTAGGATATCGTTACAACGTATAACGTTATACACTATTACGATATAACGTATAACGTTAGATACTATTGCTATATAACGTACAACGTTGTATACTATTACGATATAACGTATAACGTTACGTAGTATACTGTTACAACGTATAACGTTATGTAGTATACCGTTACAACGTATAGCGATATATACTATTACGATATAACGTATAACGTTAGATCCTATTGCTATATAACGTATAACGTCGTATACTATTACGATATAACGCATAACGTTATATACCATAACGACATAACGTATAACGTTATATACTATAACGATATAACGTATAACGTTGTATACCATTATCATATAACGTATAACGTTATGTAGTACACCGTTACAACGTATAACGTTATGTAGTACAACGATACAACGTATAACGCTATATACTATAACGATATAAAGTATAACGTTATATACTATTACAAAATAACGTATAACGTTATATAGCATTACGATATAACGTATAACGTTGTATACCATTATCATATAACGTATAACGTTATGTAGTACACCGTTACAACGTATAACGTTATGTAGTACAACGATACAACGTATAACGCTATATACTATAACGATATAAAGTATAACGTTATATACCATTACGATATAACGTATAACGTTATATAATATTACAAAATAACGTATAACGTTATATACTATTACGATATAACATATAACGTTAGATCCTATTGCTATATAACGTATAACGTTATATACTATTACAAAATAACGTATAACGTTATATAGCATTACGATATAACGTATAACGTTGTATACCATTATCATATAACGTATAACGTTATGTAGTACACCGTTACAACGTATAACGTTATGTAGTACAACGATACAACGTATAACGCTATATACTATAACGATATAAAGTATAACGTTATATACCATTACGATATAACGTATAACGTTATATAATATTACAAAATAACGTATAACGTTATATAGCATTACGATATAACGTATAGCGTTATGTAGTATACCGTTACAACGTATAGCGGTATATACTATTACGATATAACGTATAACGTTATATACTATTACGATATAACGAATAACGTTGTTATACTATTACGATATAACGTATAACGTTATGTAGTACACCGTTACAACGTATAACGTTATATACTATAACGATATAAAGTATAACGTTATATACCATTACGATATAACGTATAACGTTATATACTATTACACAATAACGTATAACATTATATACTATTACAAAATAACGTATAACGTGATATACTATAACAAAATAACGTATAACGTTATATAGCATTACGATATAATGTATAACGTTGTATACTATTATCATATAACGTATAACGATATGTAGTATACCGTTACAACGTATAACGTTGTATACTATTGCGATATAACGTATAACGTTATATACCATAACGATATAACGTATAGCGTTACGTAGGATAACATTACAACGTATAACGTTATATACTATTACGATATAACGTATAACGATATGTAGTATACCGTTACAACGTATAACGTTATATAATATTACGATATAACGTATAACGTTAGATACTATTGCTATATAACGTATAACGTTGTATACTATTACGATATAACGTATAACGTTACGTAGTATACTGTTACAACGTATAACGTTATGTAGTATACCGTTACAACGTATAGCGTTATATACTATTACGATATAACCTATAACGTTAGATCCTGTTGCTATATAACGTATAACGTCGTATACTATTACGATATAACGCATAACGTTATATACCATAACGACATAACGTATAACGTTATATACTATAACGATATAACGTATAACGTTATATACTATAACGATATAACGTATAACGTTATATACTATTACAAAATAACGTATAACGTTATATACTATTACAAAATAACGTATAACGTTATATAGCATTACGATGTAACGTATAACGTTATATACTATTACAAAATAACGTATAACGTTATATACTATTACAAAATAACGTATAACGTTATATAGCATTACGATATAACGTATAACGTTGTATACCATTATCATATAACGTATAACGTTATGTAGTACACCATTACAACGTATAACGTTATGTAGTACAACGTTACAACGTATAACGTTATATACTATAACGATATAACGTATAACGTTATATACCATTACGATATAACGTGTAACGTTATATACTATTAACAAATAACGTATAACGTTATATAATATTACAAAGTAACGTATAACGTTATATGGCATTACGAAATAACGTATAACGTTATGTAGTATACCGTTACAACGTATAACGTTATATACTATTACGATATAACGTATAACGTTATATACTATTACGATATAACGAATAACGTTGTATACTATTACGATATAACGTATAACGTTATGTATTACACCGTTACAACGTATAACGTTATGTAGTACAACGTTACAACGTATAACGCTATATACTATAACGATATAACGTATAACGTTATATACCATTACGATATAACGCATAACGTTATATACTATTACAAAATAACGTAAAACGTTATATACTATTACAAAATAACGCATAACGTTATATGCTATTACAAAATAACGTATAACGTTATATGCTATTACAAAATAACGTATAACGTTATATACTATTACAAAATAACGCATAACGTTATATGCTATTACAAAATAACGTATAACGTTATATGCTATTACAAAATAACGTATAACGTTATATGGCATTACGATATAACGTATAACGTTGTATACTATTATCATATAACGTATAACGTTATGTAGTACACCGTTACAACGTATAACGTAGTATACAATTACGATATAACGTATAACGTTATATACCATTACGATATAACATATAACGTTGTATAGTATTACGATATAACGTATAACGTTATGTAGTACACCGTTACAACGTATAACGTTATATACTAAAACGATATAACGTATAACGTTATATACTATAACGATATAACGTATAACGTTATATACCATTACAATATAACGTATAACGTTGTATAGTATTACGATATAACGTATAACGTTATGTAGTACACCGTTACAACGTATAACGTTATGTAGAACAACGTTACAACGTATAACGTTATATACTATAACGATATAACGTATAACGTTATATACCATTACGATATAACGTATAACGTTATATACCATTACGATATAACGTATAACGTTATATACGATTACGATATAACGTATAACGTTATATACTGTTACAAAATAACGTATAACGTTATATACCTTAACGATATAACGTATAACGTTATATACTATAACGATATAACGTATAACGTTATATACTATAACGATATAACGTATAACGTTATATAGTATTACAAAATAACGTACAACGTTATATACTATTACAAAATAACGTATAACGTTATATACTATTACAAAATAACGTATAACGTTATATAGCATTACGAAATAACGTATAACGTTGTATACCATTATCATATAACGTATAACGTTATATACTATTACGATATAACGAATAACGTTGTATACTATTACGATATAACGTATAACGTTATGTAGTACACCGTTACAACGTATAACGTTATATACTATAACGATATAACGTATAACGTTATGTAGTACACCGTTACAATGTATAGCGTTATGTAGTACAACGATACAACGTATAACGCTATATACTATAACGATATAAAGTATAACGTTATATAACATTACGATATAACGTATAACGTTATATAATATTACAAACTAACGTATAACGTTATATAGCATTACGATATAACGTGTAACGTTATGTAGTATATCGTTACAACGTATAGCGATATATACTATTACGATATAACGTATAACGTTATATACTATTACGATATAACGAATAAGGTTGTTATACTATTACGATATAACGTATAACGTTATGTAGTACACCGTTACAACGTATAACGTTATGTAGTACACCGTTACAACGTATAACGTTATATACTATAACGGTATAACGTATAACGTTGTATACCATTAGGATATAACGTATAACGTTGTATAGTATTAAGATATAACGTATGACGTTATATACTATTACAAAATAACGTATAACGTTATATACTATTACAAAATAACGTATAACGTTATATAGCATTACGATATAACGTATAACGTTATGTAGTATACCGTTACAACGTATAGCGTTATATACTATTACGATATAACGAATAACGTTGTATACTATTACGATATAACGTATAACGTTATGTAGTACACCGTTACATCGTATAGCGTTATGTAGTACAACGTTACAACGTATAACGCTATATACTATAACGATATAAAGTATAACGTTATATACCATTACGATATAACGTATAACGTTATATACTATTACAAAATAACGTATAACGTTATATACTATTACAAAATAACGTATAACGTTATATAGCATTACGATATAACGTATAACGTTGTATACTATTATCATATAACGTATAACGCTATGTAGTATACCGTTACAACGTATAGCGATATATACTATTACGATATAACGTATAACGTTATATACTATTACGATATAACGAATAACGTTGTATACTATTACGATATAACGTATAACGTTTTGTAGTACACCGTTAGAACGTATAGCGTTATGTAGTACAACGTTACAACGTAAAACGCTATATACTATAACGATATAAAGTATAACGTTATATACCATTACGATATATCGTGTAACGTTATATACTATTACCAACTAACGTATAACGTTATATAATATTACAAAATAACGTATAACGTTATATAGCATTACGATATAACGTATAACGTTACGTAGTATACCGTTACAACGTATAGCGTTATATACTATTACGATATAACGTATAACGTTATATACTATTACGATATAACGAATAACGTTGTATACTGTTACGATATAACGTATAACGTTTTGTACTACACCGTTACAACGTATAGCGTTATGTAGTACAACGTTACAACGTAAAACGCTATATACTATAACGATATAAAGTATAACGTTATATACCATTACGATATATCGTGTAACGTTATATACTATTACCAACTAACGTATAACGTTATATAGCATTACGATATAACGTATAACGTTGTATACTATTATCATATAACGTATAACGCTATGTAGTATACCGTTACAACGTATAACGTTGTATACTATTACGATATAACGTATAACGTTATATACTATAACGATATAACGTATAGCGTTCCGTAGGATAACGTTACAACGTATAACGTTATACACTATTACGATATAACGTATAACGATATGTAGTATACCGTTACAACGTATAACGTTATATAATATTACGATATAACGTATAACGTTAGATACTATTGCTATATAACGTACAACGTTGTATACTATTACGATATAACGTATAACGTTACGTAGTATACTGTTACAACGTATAACGTTATGTAGTATACCGTTACAACGTATAGCGATATATACTATTACGATATAACGTATAACGTTAGATCCTATTGCTATATAACGTATAACGTCGTATACTATTACGATATAACGCATAACGTTATATACCATAACGACATAACGTATAACGTTATATACTATAACGATATAACGTATAACGTTATATACTATAACGATATAACGTATAACGTTATATACTATTACGATATAACATATAACGTTAGATCCTATTGCTATATAACGTATAACGTTATATACTATTACAAAATAACGTATAACGTTATATAGCATTACGATATAACGTATAACGTTGTATACCATTATCATATAACGTATAACGTTATGTAGTACACCGTTACAACGTATAACGTTATGTAGTACAACGATACAACGTATAACGCTATATACTATAACGATATAAAGTATAACGTTATATACCATTACGATATAACGTATAACGTTATATAATATTACAAAATAACGTATAACGTTATATAGCATTACGATATAACGTATAGCGTTATGTAGTATACCGTTACAACGTATAGCGGTATATACTATTACGATATAACGTATAACGTTATATACTATTACGATATAACGAATAACGTTGTTATACTATTACGATATAACGTATAACGTTATGTAGTACACCGTTACAACGTATAACGTTATATACTATAACGATATAAAGTATAACGTTATATACCATTACGATATAACGTATAACGTTATATACTATTACAAAATAACGTATAACATTATATACTATTACAAAATAACGTATAACGTGATATACTATAACAAAATAACGTATAACGTTATATAGCATTACGATATAACGTATAACGTTGTATACTATTATCATATAACGTATAACGATATGTAGTATACCGTTAAAACGTATAACGTTGTATACTATTGCGATATAACGTATAACGTTATATACCATAACGATATAACGTATAGCGTTACGTAGGATAACATTACAACGTATAACGTTATATACTATTACGATATAACGTATAACGATATGTAGTATACCGTTACAACGTATAACGTTATATAATATTACGATATAACGTATAACGTTAGATACTATTGCTATATAACGTATAACGTTGTATACTATTACGATATAACGTATAACGTTACGTAGTATACTGTTACAACGTATAACGTTATGTAGTATACCGTTACAACGTATAGCGTTATATACTATTACGATATAACCTATAACGTTAGATCCTGTTGCTATATAACGTATAACGTCGTATACTATTACGATATAACGCATAACGTTATATACCATAACGACATAACGTATAACGTTATATACTATTACAAAATAACGTATAACGTTATATAGCATTACGATGTAACGTATAACGTTATATACTATTACAAAATAACGTATAACGTTATATACTATTACAAAATAACGTATAACGTTATATAGCATTACGATATAACGTATAACGTTGTATACCATTATCATATAACGTATAACGTTATGTAGTACACCATTACAACGTATAACGTTATGTAGTACAACGTTACAACGTATAACGTTATATACTATAACGATATAACGTATAACGTTATATACCATTACGATATAACGTGTAACGTTATATACTATTAACAAATAACGTATAACGTTATATAATATTACAAAGTAACGTATAACGTTATATAGCATTACGAAATAACGTATAACGTTATGTAGTATACCGTTACAACGTATAACGTTATATACTATTACGATATAACGTATAACGTTATATACTATTACGATATAACGAATAACGTTGTATACTATTACGATATAACGTATAACGTTATGTATTACACCGTTACAACGTATAACGTTATGTAGTACAACGTTACAACGTATAACGCTATATACTATAACGATATAACGTATAACGTTATATACCATTACGATATAACGCATAACGTTATATACTATTACAAAATAACGTAAAACGTTATATACTATTACAAAATAACGCATAACGTTATATGCTATTACAAAATAACGTATAACGTTATATGCTATTACAAAATAACGTATAACGTTATATACTATTACAAAATAACGCATAACGTTATATGCTATTACAAAATAACGTATAACGTTAGGTGCTATTACAAAATAACGTATAACGTTATATGGCATTACGATATAACGTATAACGTTGTATACTATTATCATATAACGTATAACGTTATGTAGTACACCGTTACAACGTATAACGTAGTATACAATTACGATATAACGTATAACGTTATATACCATTACGATATAACATATAACGTTGTATAGTATTACGATATAACGTATAACGTTATGTAGTACACCGTTACAACGTATAACGTTATATACTAAGACGATATAACGTATAACGTTATATACTATAACGATATAACGTATAACGTTATATACCATTACGATATAACGTATAACGTTGTATAGTATTACGATATAACGTATAATGTTATGTAGTACACCGTTACAACGTATAACGCTATGTAGAGCAACGTTACAACGTATAACGTTATATACTATAACGATATAACGTAAAACGCTATATACTATAACGATATAAAGTATAACGTTATATACCATTACGATATATCGTGTAACGTTATATACTATTACCAACTAACGTATAACGTTATATAGCATTACGATATAACGTATAACGTTGTATACTATTATCATATAACGTATAACGCTATGTAGTATACCGTTACAACGTATAACGTTGTATACTATTACGATATAACGTATAACGTTATATACTATAACGATATAACGTATAGCGTTCCGTAGGATAACGTTACAACGTATAACGTTATACACTATTACGATATAACGTATAACGATATGTAGTATACCGTTACAACGTATAACGTTATATAATATTACGATATAACGTATAACGTTAGATACTATTGCTATATAACGTACAACGTTGTATACTATTACGATATAACGTATAACGTTACGTAGTATACTGTTACAACGTATAACGTTATGTAGTATACCGTTACAACGTATAGCGATATATACTATTACGATATAACGTATAACGTTAGATCCTATTGCTATATAACGTATAACGTCGTATACTATTACGATATAACGCATAACGTTATATACCATAACGACATAACGTATAACGTTATATACTATAACGATATAACGTATAACGTTATATACTATAACGATATAACGTATAACGTTATATACTATTACGATATAACATATAACGTTAGATCCTATTGCTATATAACGTATAACGTTATATACTATTACAAAATAACGTATAACGTTATATAGCATTACGATATAACGTATAACGTTGTATACCATTATCATATAACGTATAACGTTATGTAGTACACCGTTACAACGTATAACGTTATGTAGTACAACGATACAACGTATAACGCTATATACTATAACGATATAAAGTATAACGTTATATACCATTACGATATAACGTATAACGTTATATAATATTACAAAATAACGTATAACGTTATATAGCATTACGATATAACGTATAGCGTTATGTAGTATACCGTTACAACGTAATAGCGGTATATACTATTACGATATAACGTATAACGTTATATACTATTACGATATAACGAATAACGTTGTTATACTATTACGATATAACGTATAACGTTATGTAGTACACCGTTACAACGTATAACGTTATATACTATAACGATATAAAGTATAACGTTATATACCATTACGATATAACGTATACCGTTATATACTATTACAAAATAACGTATAACATTATATACTATTACAAAATAACGTATAACGTGATATACTATAACAAAATAACGTATAACGTTATATAGCATTACGATATAACGTATAACGTTGTATACTATTATCATATAACGTATAACGATATGTAGTATACCGTTAAAACGTATAACGTTGTATACTATTGCGATATAACGTATAACGTTATATACCATAACGATATAACGTATAGCGTTACGTAGGATAACATTACAACGTATAACGTTATATACTATTACGATATAACGTATAACGATATGTAGTATACCGTTACAACGTATAACGTTATATAATATTACGATATAACGTATAACGTTAGATACTATTGCTATATAACGTATAACGTTGTATACTATTACGATATAACGTATAACGTTACGTAGTATACTGTTACAACGTATAACGTTATGTAGTATACCGTTACAACGTA
Source organism: Bombus affinis (assembly GCF_024516045.1). NCBI lineage: Eukaryota > Metazoa > Arthropoda > Insecta > Hymenoptera > Apidae > Bombus > Bombus affinis. The sequence continues at coordinate 51,247 of NW_026109038.1, read as the reverse complement.
TAGCGTTATATACTATTACGATATAACCTATAACGTTAGATCCTGTTGCTATATAACGTATAACGTCGTATACTATTACGATATAACGCATAACGTTATATACCATAACGACATAACGTATAACGTTATATACTATTACAAAATAACGTATAACGTTATATAGCATTACGATGTAACGTATAACGTTATATACTATTACAAAATAACGTATAACGTTATATACTATTACAAAATAACGTATAACGTTATATAGCATTACGATATAACGTATAACGTTGTATACCATTATCATATAACGTATAACGTTATGTAGTACACCATTACAACGTATAACGTTATGTAGTACAACGTTACAACGTATAACGTTATATACTATAACGATATAACGTATAACGTTATATACCATTACGATATAACGTGTAACGTTATATACTATTAACAAATAACGTATAACGTTATATAATATTACAAAGTAACGTATAACGTTATATAGCATTACGAAATAACGTATAACGTTATGTAGTATACCGTTACAACGTATAACGTTATATACTATTACGATATAACGTATAACGTTATATACTATTACGATATAACGAATAACGTTGTATACTATTACGATATAACGTATAACGTTATGTATTACACCGTTACAACGTATAACGTTATGTAGTACAACGTTACAACGTATAACGCTATATACTATAACGATATAACGTATAACGTTATATACCATTACGATATAACGCATAACGTTATATACTATTACAAAATAACGTAAAACGTTATATACTATTACAAAATAACGCATAACGTTATATGCTATTACAAAATAACGTATAACGTTATATGCTATTACAAAATAACGTATAACGTTATATACTATTACAAAATAACGCATAACGTTATATGCTATTACAAAATAACGTATAACGTTAGGTGCTATTACAAAATAACGTATAACGTTATATGGCATTACGATATAACGTATAACGTTGTATACTATTATCATATAACGTATAACGTTATGTAGTACACCGTTACAACGTATAACGTAGTATACAATTACGATATAACGTATAACGTTATATACCATTACGATATAACATATAACGTTGTATAGTATTACGATATAACGTATAACGTTATGTAGTACACCGTTACAACGTATAACGTTATATACTAAGACGATATAACGTATAACGTTATATACTATAACGATATAACGTATAACGTTATATACCATTACGATATAACGTATAACGTTGTATAGTATTACGATATAACGTATAATGTTATGTAGTACACCGTTACAACGTATAACGCTATGTAGAGCAACGTTACAACGTATAACGTTATATACTATAACGATATAACGTATAACGCTATATACCATTACGATATAACGTATAACGTTATATACCATTACGATATAACGTATAACGTTATATACCATTACGACATAACGTATAACGTTATATACTATTACAAAATAACGTATAACGTTATATACCTTAACGATATGACGTATAACGTTATATACTATAACGTATAACGTTATATACTATAACGTATAACGTTATATACTATAACGATATAACGTATAACGTTATATACTATAACGATATAACGTATAACGTTATATAGTATTACAAAATAACGTATAACGTTATATACTATTACAAAATAACGTATAACGTTATATTCCTTAACGATATAACGTATAACGTTATATACTATAACGATATAACGTATAACGTTATATACTATAACGATATAACGTATAACGTTATATACTATTACAAAATAACGTATAACGTTATATACTATTACAAAATAACGTATAACGTTATATAGCATTACGACATAACGTATAACGTTGTATACTATTACGTTACAACATATAACGTTATGTAGTACACCGTTACAACGTATAACGTTATATACTATAACGATATAACGTATAACGTTATATACTATAACGATATAACGTATAACGTTATATACCATTACGATATAACTCATAACGTTGTATAGTATTACGATATAACGTATAGCGTTATGTTGTACACCGTTACAACGTATAACGGTATGTAGAACAACGTTACAACGTATAACGTTATATACTATAACGATATAACGTATAACGTTATATACCATTACGATATAACGTACAACGTTATATACCATTACGATATAACGTATAACGTTATATACTATTACAAAATAACGTATAACGTAATATACCTTAACGATATAACGTATAACGTTATGTAGTATACCGTTACAACGTATAACGTTATATACTATTACGATATAACGTATAACGTTATATACTATTACGGTATAATGTATAACGTTGTATAGTATTACGATATAACGTATAACGTTATGTAGTACACCGTTACAACGTATAACGTTATGTAGTACACCATTACAACGTATAACGTTATGTAGTACAACGTTACAACGTATAACGTTATATACTATAACGATATAACGTATAACGTTATATACTATTACAAAATAACGTAAAACGTTATATACTATTACAAAATAACGTATAACGTTATATGCTATTACAAAATAACGTATAACGTTATATACTATTACAAAATAACGTATAACGTTATGTAGCATTACGATATAACGTATAACGTTGTATACTATTATCATATAACGTATAACGTTATGTAGTACACCGTTACAACGTATTACGTAGTATACTATTACGATATAACGTATAACGTTATATACCATTACGATATAACGTATAACGTTGTATAGTATTACGATATAACGTATAACGTTATGTAGTACACCGATACAACGTATAACGTTATGTAGAACAACGTTACAACGTATAACGTTATATACTATAACGATATAACGTATAACGTTATATACCATTACGATATAACGTATAACGTTATATACCATTACGATATAACGTATAACGTTATATACTATTACAAAATAACGTATAACGTTATATACCTTAACGATATAACGTATAACGTTATATACTATAACGATATAACGTATAACGTTATATAGTATTACAAAATAACGTATAACGTTATATACTATTACAAAATAACGTATAACGTTATATTCCTTAACGATATAACGTATAACGTTATATACTATAACGATATAACGTATAACGTCATATACTATTACAAAATAACGTAAAACGTTATATACTATTACAAAATAACGTATAACGTTATATACTATTACAAAATAACGTATAACGTTATATAGCATTACGATATAACGTATAACGTTGTATACTATTATCATATAACGTATAACGTTATGTAGTACACCGTCACAACGTATAACGTAGTATACTATTACGATATAACGTATAACGTTATATACTATAACGATATAACGTATAGCGTTACGTAGGATAACGTTACAACGTATAACGTTATATACTATTACGATATAACGTATAACGTTACGTAGTATACCGTTACAACGTATAACGTTATGTAGTATACCGTTACAACGTATAGCTCTATATACTATTACGATATAACGTATAACGTTAGATCCTATTGCTATATAACGTATAACGTCGTATACTATTACGATATAACGCATAACGTTATATACCATAACGACATAACGTCTAATGTTATATACTATAACGATATAACGTATAACGTTATATACTATAACGATATAACGTATAACGTTATATACTATTACGATATAACGTATAACGTTATATACTATTACGATATAACGTATAACGTTAGATCCTATTGCTATATAACGTATGGCGTTATATACTATTACAAAATAACGTATAACGTTATATACTATTACAAAATAACGTATAACGTTATATAGCATTACGATATAACGCATAACGTTATATACCATAACGACATAATGTCTAATGTTATATACTATTACGATATAACGTATAACGTTATATACTATTACGATATAACGTATAACGTTAGATCCTATTGCTATATAACGTATGACGTTATATACTATTACCAACTAACGTATAACGTTATATAATATTACAAAATACCGTATAACGTTATATAGCATTACGATATAACGTATAACGTTATGTAGTATACCGTTACAACGTATAGCGTTATATACTATTACGATATAACGTATAACGTTATATACTATTACATAATAACGTATAACTTTGTATAATACTACGATACAACGTATAACGTTATATACTATTACAAAATAACGTATATCGTTATATAGTATTACAATATAACGTATAACGTTATACACTATTACAAAATAACGTATAACGTTCTATACCATTACGATATAACGTATAACGTTATGTAGTACACCGTTACAACGTATAACGTTATGTAGAACAACGTTACAACGCATAACGTTATATACTACAACGATATAACGTATAACGTTATATACCATTACGATATAACGTATAACGTTATATACCATTACGATATAACATATAACGTTATATACAATTACAAAATAACGTATAACGTTATATACTATTACAAAATAACGTATAACGTTATATACTATTCCAAAATAACGTATAACGTTATATAGCATTATGATATAACGTATAACGTTGTATATGATTATCATATAACGTATAACGCTATGTAGTATACCGTTACAACGTATAACGTTGTATACTATAACGATATAACGTATAACGTTATATACCATTACGATATAACGTGTAACGTTATATACTATTACCAAATAACGTATTACGTTATATAATATTACAAAATAACGTATAACGTTATATACTATTACGATATAACGTATAACGATATGTAGTATACCGTTACAACGTATAACGTTATATACTATTACGATATAACGTATAACGTTAGATACTATTGCTATATAAGGTATAACGTTGTATACTCTTACGATATAACGTATAACGTTATATACTATAACGATATAACGTATAACGTTACGTAGTTTACCGTTACAACGTATATCGTTATGTAGTATACCGTTACAACGTATAGCTCCATATACTATTACGATATAACGTATAACGTTAGATCCTATTGCTATATAACGTATAACGTCGTATACTATTACGATATAACGCATAACGTTATATACCATAACGACATAACGTATAACGTTATATACTATAACGATATAACGTATAACGTTATATACTATAACGATATCACGTATAACGTTATATACTATTACGATATAACGTATAACGTTAGATCCTATTGCTATATAACGTAGAACGTTATATACTATTACAAAATAACGTATAACGTTATATACTATTACAAAATAACGTATAACGTTATATAGCATTACGATATAACGTATAACGTTGTAATCTATTACGTTACAACATATAACGTTATGTAGTACACCGTTACAACGTATAACGTTATATACTATAACGATATAACGTATAACGTTATATACTATAACGATATAACGTATAACGTTATATACCATTACGATATAACGTGTAACGTTATAAACTATCACCAACTAACGTATAACGTTATATAATATTACAAAATAACGTATAACGTTTTATAGCATTACGATATAACGTATAACGTTATGTAGAATACCGTTACAACGTATAGCGTTATATACTATTACGATATAACGTATAACGTTATCTGGTAGTACGATATAACATATAACGTTATATACTATTACATAATAACGTATAACTTTGTGTAATACTACGATATAACGTATAACGTTATATATTATTACAAAATAACGTATAACGTTCTATACCATTACGATATAACGTATAACGTTGTATAGTATTACGATATAACGTATAACGTCATGTAGTACACCGTTACAACGTATACCGTTATGTAGAACAACGTTACAACGTATAACGTTATATACTATAACGATATAACGTATAACGTTATATACCATTACGATATAACTTATAACGTTATATACCATTACGATATAACGTATAACGTTATATACTATTACAAAATAACGTATAACGTTATATACCTTAACGATATAACGTATAACGTTATATACTATAACGATATAACGTATAACGTTATATACTATAGCGATATAACGTATAACGTTATATAATATTACAAAATAACGTATAACGTTATATAGCATTACGAAATAACGTATAACGTTATGTAGTATACCGTTACAACGTATAGCGTTATATACTATTACGATATAACGTATAACGTTGTATACTATTACGATATAACGAATAACGTTGTATACTATTACGATATAACGTATAACGTTATGTAGTACACCGTAACAACGTTTAACGTTATGTAGTACACCGTTACAACGTATAACGTTATATACTATAACGATATAACGTATAACGTTATATACCATAACGATATAACGTATAACGTTGTATAGTATTACGATATAACGTATAACGTTATGTAGTACACCGTTACAACGTATAACGTTATGTAGTACAACGTTACAACGTATAACGCTATATACTATAACGATATAACGTATAACGTTATATACCATTACGATATAACGTATAACGTTATATACTATTACAAAATAACGTAAAACGTTATATACTATTACAAAATAACGTATAACGTTATATACTATTACAAAATAACGTATAACGTTATATAATATTTCAAAATAACGTATAACGTTATATAGCATTACGATTTAACGTATAACGTTGTATACTATTATCATATAACGTATAACGTTATGTAGTACACCGCTACAACGTATAACGTTATGTAGTACAACGTTACAACGTATAACGTTATATACTATAAAGATATAACGTATAACGTTATATACCATTACGATATAACGTGTAACGTTATATACTATTACAAAATAACGTATAACGTTATATACCATTGCGATATAACGTATAACGTTATATACTATTACAAAATAACGTATAACGTTATATACCTTAACGATATAACGTATAACGTTATATAATATAACGATATAACGTATAACGTTATATACTATAACGATATAACGTATAACGTTATATACTATAACGATATAACGTAAAACGTTATATACTATTACAAAATAACGTACAACGTTATATACTATTACAAAATAACGTATAACGTTATATACTATTTCAAAATAACGTATAACGTTATATACTATAACGATATAACGTATAACGTTATATACTATTACAAAATAACGTATAACGTTATATCGCATTACGATATAACGTATAACGTTAGATCCTATTGCTATATAACGTATAACGTTATATACTATTACAAAATAACGTATAACGTTATATACTATTTCAAAATAACGTATAACGTTATATACTATAACGATATAACGTATAACGTTATATACTATTACAAAATAACGTATAACGTTATATACCATTACAATATAACGTGTAATGTTATATACTATTACCAAATAACGTATAACGTTCTATACCATTACGGTATAACGTATAACGTTGTATAGTATTACGATATAACGTATAACGTTATGTAGTACACCGTTACAATGTATAACGTTATGTAGTACACCGTAACAACGTTTAACGTTATGTAGTACACCGTTACAACGTATAACGTTATATACTATAACGATATAACGTATAACGTTATATACCATAACGATATAACGTATAACGTTGTATAGTATTACGATATAACGTATAACGTTATGTAGTACACCGTAACAACGTTTAACGTTATGTAGTACACCGTTACAACGTATAACGTTATATACTATAACGATATAACGTATAACGTTATATACCATAACGATATAACGTATAACGTTATGTAGTATACCGTTACAACGTATAGCGTTATATACTATTACGATATAACGTATAACGTTATATACTATTACATAATAACGTATAACTTTGTATAATACTACGATACAACGTATAACGTTATATACTATTACAAAATAACGTATATCGTTATATAGTATTACAATATAACGTATAACGTTATACACTATTACAAAATAACGTATAACGTTCTATACCATTACGATATAACGTATAACGTTATGTAGTACACCGTTACAACGTATAACGTTATGTAGAACAACGTTACAACGTATAACGTTATATACTACAACGATATAACGTATAACGTTATATACCATTACGATATAACGTATAACGTTATATACCATTACGATATAACATATAACGTTATATACAATTACAAAATAACGTATAACGTTATATACTATTACAAAATAACGTATAACGTTATATACTATTCCAAAATAACGTATAACGTTATATAGCATTATGATATAACGTATAACGTTGTATATGATTATCATATAACGTATAACGCTATGTAGTATACCGTTACAACGTATAACGTTGTATACTATAACGATATAACGTATAACGTTATATACCATTACGATATAACGTGTAACGTTATATACTATTACCAAATAACGTATTACGTTATATAATATTACAAAATAACGTATAACGTTATATACTATTACGATATAACGTATAACGATATGTAGTATACCGTTACAACGTATAACGTTATATACTATTACGATATAACGTATAACGTTAGATACTATTGCTATATAAGGTATAACGTTGTATACTCTTACGATATAACGTATAACGTTATATACTATAACGATATAACGTATAACGTTACGTAGTTTTACCGTTACAACGTATATCGTTATGTAGTATACCGTTACACACGTATAGCTCCATATACTATTACGATATAACGTATAACGTTAGATCCTATTGCTATATAACGTATAACGTCGTATACTATTACGATATAACGCATAACGTATATACCATAACGACATAACGTATAACGTTATATACTATAACGATATAACGTATAACGTTATATACTATAACGATATCACGTATAACGTTATATACTAATTACGATATAAAACGTATAACGTTAGATCCTATTGCTATATAACGTAGAACGTTATATACTATTACAAAATAACGAATAACGTTATATACTATTACAAAATAACGTATAACGTTATATAGCATTACGATATAACGTATAACGTTGTAATCTATTACGTTACAACATATAACGTTAGTGTAGTACACCGTTACAACGTATAACGTTATATACTATAACGATATAACGTATAACGTTATCTACTATAACGATATAACGTATAACGTTATATACCATTACGATATAACGTGTAACGTTATAAACTATCACCAACTAACGTATAACGTTATATAATATTACAAAATAACGTATAACGTTTTATAGCATTACGATATAACGTATAACGTTATGTAGAATACCGTTACAACGTATAGCGTTATATACTATTACGATATAACGTATAACGTTATCTGGTATTACGATATAACATATAACGTTATATACTATTACATAATAACGTATAACTTTGTGTAATACTACGATATAACGTATAACGTTATATATTATTACAAAATAACGTATAACGTTCTATACCATTACGATATAACGTATAACGTTGTATAGTATTACGATATAACGTATAACGTCATGTAGTACACCGTTACAACGTATACCGTTATGTAGAACAACGTTACAACGTATAACGTTATATACTATAACGATATAACGTATAACGTTATATACCATTACGATATAACTTATAACGTTATATACCATTACGATATAACGTATAACGTTATATACTATTACAAAATAACGTATAACGTTATATACCTTAACGATATAACGTATAACGTTATATACTATAACGATATAACGTATAACGTTATATACTATAGCGATATAAACGTATAACGTTTATATAATATTACAAAATAACGTATAACGTTATATAGCATTACGAAATAACGTGATAACGTTATGTAGTATACCGTTACAACGTATAGCGTTATATACTATTACGGTATAACCGTATAACGTTGTATACTATTACGATATAACGAATAACGTTGTATACTATTACGATATAACGTATAACGTTATGTACGTACACCGTAACAACGTTTAACGTTATGTAGTACACCGTTACAACGTATAACGTTATGTAGTACAACGTTACAACGTATAACGCTATATACTATAACGATATAACGTATAACGTTATATACCATTACGATATAACGTATAACGTTATATACTATTACAAAATAACGTAAAACGTTATATACTATTACAAAATAACGTATAACGTTATATACTATTACAAAATAACGTATAACGTTATATAATATTTCAAAATAACGTATAACGTTATATAGCATTACGATTTAACGTATAACGTTGTATACTATTATCATATAACGTATAACGTTATGTAGTACACCGCTACAACGTATAACGTTATGTAGTACAACGTTACAACGTATAACGTTATATACTATAAAGATATAACGTATAACGTTATATACCATTACGATATAACGTGTAACGTTATATACTATTACAAAATAACGTATAACGTTATATACCATTGCGATATACCGTATAACGTTATATACTATTACAAAATAACGTATAACGTTATATACCTTAACGATATAACGTATAACGTTATATAATATAACGATATAACGTATAACGTTATATACTATAACGATATAACGTATAACGTTATATACTATAACGATATAACGTAAAACGTTATATACTATTACAAAATAACGTACAACGTTATATACTATTACAAAATAACGTATAACGTTATATACTATTTCAAAATAACGTATAACGTTATATACTATAACGATATAACGTATAACGTTATATACTATTACAAAATAACGTATAACGTTATATCGCATTACGATATAACGTATAACGTTAGATCCTATTGCTATATAACGTATAACGTTATATACTATTACAAAATAACGTATAACGTTATATACTATTTCAAAATAACGTATAACGTTATATACTATAACGATATAACGTATAACGTTATATACTATTACAAAATAACGTATAACGTTATATACCATTACAATATAACGTGTAATGTTATATACTATTACCAAATAACGTATAACGTTCTATACCATTACGGTATAACGTATAACGTTGTATAGTATTACGATATAACGTATAACGTTATGTAGTACACCGTTACAATGTATAACGTTATGTAGTACACCGTAACAACGTTTAACGTTATGTAGTACACCGTTACAACGTATAACGTTATATACTATAACGATATAACGTATAACGTTATATACCATAACGATATAACGTATAACGTTGTATAGTATTACGATATAACGTATAACGTTATGTAGTACACCGTAACAACGTTTAACGTTATGTAGTACACCGTTACAACGTATAACGTTATATACTATAACGATATAACGTATAACGTTATATACCATAACGATATAACGTATAACGTTATGTAGTATACCGTTACAACGTATAGCGTTATATACTATTACGATATAACGTATAACGTTATATACTATTACATAATAACGTATAACTTTGTATAATACTACGATACAACGTATAACGTTATATACTATTACAAAATAACGTATATCGTTATATAGTATTACAATATAACGTATAACGTTATACACTATTACAAAATAACGTATAACGTTCTATACCATTACGATATAACGTATAACGTTATGTAGTACACCGTTACAACGTATAACGTTATGTAGAACAACGTTACAACGTATAACGTTATATACTACAACGATATAACGTATAACGTTATATACCATTACGATATAACGTATAACGTTATATACCATTACGATATAACATATAACGTTATATACAATTACAAAATAACGTATAACGTTATATACTATTACAAAATAACGTATAACGTTATATACTATTCCAAAATAACGTATAACGTTATATAGCATTATGATATAACGTATAACGTTGTATATGATTATCATATAACGTATAACGCTATGTAGTATACCGTTACAACGTATAACGTTGTATACTATAACGATATAACGTATAACGTTATATACCATTACGATATAACGTGTAACGTTATATACTATTACCAAATAACGTATTACGTTATATAATATTACAAAATAACGTATAACGTTATATACTATTACGATATAACGTATAACGATATGTAGTATACCGTTACAACGTATAACGTTATATACTATTACGATATAACGTATAACGTTAGATACTATTGCTATATAAGGTATAACGTTGTATACTCTTACGATATAACGTATAACGTTATATACTATAACGATATAACGTATAACGTTACGTAGTTTACCGTTACAACGTATATCGTTATGTAGTATACCGTTACAACGTATAGCTCCATATACTATTACGATATAACGTATAACGTTAGATCCTATTGCTATATAACGTATAACGTCGTATACTATTACGATATAACGCATAACGTTATATACCATAACGACATAACGTATAACGTTATATACTATAACGATATAACGTATAACGTTATATACTATAACGATATCACGTATAACGTTATATACTATTACGATATAACGTATAACGTTAGATCCTATTGCTATATAACGTAGAACGTTATATACTATTACAAAATAACGTATAACGTTATATACTATTACAAAATAACGTATAACGTTATATAGCATTACGATATAACGTATAACGTTGTAATCTATTACGTTACAACATATAACGTTATGTAGTACACCGTTACAACGTATAACGTTATATACTATAACGATATAACGTATAACGTTATATACTATAACGATATAACGTATAACGTTATATACCATTACGATATAACGTGTAACGTTATAAACTATCACCAACTAACGTATAACGTTATATAATATTACAAAATAACGTATAACGTTTTATAGCATTACGATATAACGTATAACGTTATGTAGAATACCGTTACAACGTATAGCGTTATATACTATTACGATATAACGTATAACGTTATCTGGTATTACGATATAACATATAACGTTATATACTATTACATAATAACGTATAACTTTGTGTAATACTACGATATAACGTATAACGTTATATATTATTACAAAATAACGTATAACGTTCTATACCATTACGATATAACGTATAACGTTGTATAGTATTACGATATAACGTATAACGTCATGTAGTACACCGTTACAACGTATACCGTTATGTAGAACAACGTTACAACGTATAACGTTATATACTATAACGATATAACGTATAACGTTATATACCATTACGATATAACTTATAACGTTATATACCATTACGATATAACGTATAACGTTATATACTATTACAAAATAACGTATAACGTTATATACCTTAACGATATAACGTATAACGTTATATACTATAACGATATAACGTATAACGTTATATACTATAGCGATATAACGTATAACGTTATATAATATTACAAAATAACGTATAACGTTATATAGCATTACGAAATAACGTATAACGTTATGTAGTATACCGTTACAACGTATAGCGTTATATACTATTACGATATAACGTATAACGTTGTATACTATTACGATATAACGAATAACGTTGTATACTATTACGATATAACGTATAACGTTATGTAGTACACCGTAACAACGTTTAACGTTATGTAGTACACCGTTACAACGTATAACGTTATATACTATAACGATATAACGTATAACGTTATATACCATAACGATATAACGTATAACGTTGTATAGTATTACGATATAACGTATAACGTTATGTAGTACACCGTTACAACGTATAACGTTATGTAGTACAACGTTACAACGTATAACGCTATATACTATAACGATATAACGTATAACGTTATATACCATTACGATATAACGTATAACGTTATATACTATTACAAAATAACGTAAAACGTTATATACTATTACAAAATAACGTATAACGTTATATACTATTACAAAATAACGTATAACGTTATATAATATTTCAAAATAACGTATAACGTTATATAGCATTACGATTTAACGTATAACGTTGTATACTATTATCATATAACGTATAACGTTATGTAGTACACCGCTACAACGTATAACGTTATGTAGTACAACGTTACAACGTATAACGTTATATACTATAAAGATATAACGTATAACGTTATATACCATTACGATATAACGTGTAACGTTATATACTATTACAAAATAACGTATAACGTTATATACCATTGCGATATAACGTATAACGTTATATACTATTACAAAATAACGTATAACGTTATATACCTTAACGATATAACGTATAACGTTATATAATATAACGATATAACGTATAACGTTATATACTATAACGATATAACGTATAACGTTATATACTATAACGATATAACGTAAAACGTTATATACTATTACAAAATAACGTACAACGTTATATACTATTACAAAATAACGTATAACGTTATATACTATTTCAAAATAACGTATAACGTTATATACTATAACGATATAACGTATAACGTTATATACTATTACAAAATAACGTATAACGTTATATCGCATTACGATATAACGTATAACGTTAGATCCTATTGCTATATAACGTATAACGTTATATACTATTACAAAATAACGTATAACGTTATATACTATTTCAAAATAACGTATAACGTTATATACTATAACGATATAACGTATAACGTTATATACTATTACAAAATAACGTATAACGTTATATACCATTACAATATAACGTGTAATGTTATATACTATTACCAAATAACGTATAACGTTCTATACCATTACGGTATAACGTATAACGTTGTATAGTATTACGATATAACGTATAACGTTATGTAGTACACCGTTACAATGTATAACGTTATGTAGTACACCGTAACAACGTTTAACGTTATGTAGTACACCGTTACAACGTATAACGTTATATACTATAACGATATAACGTATAACGTTATATACCATAACGATATAACGTATAACGTTATATAGTATTACGATATAACGTATAACGTTATGTAGTACACCGTAACAACGTTTAACGTTATGTAGTACACCGTTACAACGTACAACGTTATATACTATAACGATATAACGTATAACGTTATATACTATAACGATATAACGTATAACGTTATATACTATAACGATATAACGTAAAACGTTATATACTATTACAAAATAAAGTATAACGTTATATACTATTACAAAATAACGTATAACGTTATATACTATTTCAAAATAACGTATAACGTTATATAGCATTACGATATAACGTATAACGTTGTATACTATTATCATATAACGTATAACGTTATGTAGTACACCGCTACAACGTATAACGTTATGTAGTACAACGTTACAACGTATAACGTTATATACTATAACGATATAACGTATAACGATATATACCATTACGATATAACGTGTAACGTTATATTCTATTACAAAATAACGTATAACGTTATATACCATTACGATATAACGTATAACGTTATATATTATTACAAAATAACGTATAACGTTCTATACCATTACGGTATAACGTATAACGTTGTATAGTATTACGATATAACGTATAACGTTATATACTATAACGATATAACGTATAACGTTATATACTATTACAAAATAACGTATAACGTTATATTCCATAACGATATAACGTATAACGTTATATACTATTTCAAAATAACGTATAACGTTATATAGCATTACGATATAACGTATAACGTTGTATACTATTATCATATAACGTATAACGTTATGTAGTACACCGCTACAACGTATAACGTTATGTAGTACAACGTTACAACGTATAACGTTATATACTATAACGATATAACGTATAACGATATATACCATTACGATATAACGTGTAACGTTATATTCTATTACAAAATAACGTATAACGTTCTATACCATTACGGTATAACGTATAACGTTGTATAGTATTACGATATAACGTATAACGTTATGTAGTACACCGTTACAACGTATAACGTTATGTAGTAGAACGTTACAACGTATAACGTTATATACTATAACGATATAACGTATAACGTTATATACCATTACGATATAACGTGTAACGTCATATGCTATTACCAACTAACGTATAACGTTATATAGTATTACAAAATAACGTATAACGTTATGTAGTACAACGTTACAACATATAACGTTATATACTATAACGATATAACGTATAACGTTATATACCATTACGATATAACGTATAACGTTATATACCATTACGATATAACGTATAACGTTATATACCATTACGATATAACGTATAACGTTATATACTATTACAAAATAACGTATAACGTTATATACCTTAACGATATAACGTATAACGTTATATACTATAACGATATAACGTATAACGTTATATAGTATTACAAAATAACGAATAACGTTATATACTATTACAAAATAACGTATAACGTTATATTCCTTAACGATATAACGTATAACGTTATATACTATAACGATATAACTTATAACTTTATATACTATTACAAAATAACGTATAACATTATATACTATTTCAAAATAACGTATAACGTTATATAGCATTACGATATAACGTATAACGATGTATACTATTATCATATAACGTATAACGTTATGTAGTACACCGCTACAACGTATAACGTTATGTAGTACAACGTCACAACGTATAACGTTATATACTATTACGATATAACGTATAACGTTATATACTATAACGATATAACGTATAACGTTAGATCCTATTGCTATATAACGTATGACGTTATATACTATTACAAAATAACGTATAACGTTATATACTATTACAAAATAACGTATAACGTTATATAGCATTACGATATAACGCATAACGTTATATACCATAACGACATAACGTCTAATGTTATATACTATTACGATATAACATATAACGTTATATACTATTACGATATAACGTATAACGTTAGATCCTATTGCTATATAACGTATGACGTTATATACTATTACCAACTAACGTATAACGTTATATAATATTACAAAATACCGTATAACGTTATATAGCATTACGATATAACGTATAACGTTATGTAGTATACCGTTACAACGTATAGCGTTATATACTATTACGATATAACGTATAACGTTATTTGGTATTACGATATAACGTATAACGTTATATACTATTACATAATAACGTATAACTTTGTATAATACTACGATATAACGTATAACGTTATATACTATTACAAAATAACGTATATCGTTATATAGTATTACAATATAACGTATAACGTTATACACTATTACAAAATAACGTATAACGTTCTATACCATTACGATATAACGTATAACGTTATGTAGTACACCGTTACAACGTATAACGTTATGTAGAACAACGTTACAACGTATAACGTTATATACTACAACGATATAACGTATAACGTTATATACCATTACGATATAACGTATAACGTTATATACCATTACGATATAACATATAACGTTATATACAATTACAAAATAACAAATAACGTTATATACTATTACAAAATAACGTATAACGTTATATACTATTCCAAAATAACGTATAACGTTATATAGCATTATGATATAACGTATAACGTTGTATATGATTATCATATAACGTATAACGCTATGTAGTATACCGTTACAACGTATAACGTTGTATACTATAACGATATAACGTATAACGTTATATACCATTACGATATAACGTGTAACGTTATATACTATTACCAAATAACGTATAACGTTATATAATATTACAAAATAACGTATAACGTTATATACTATTACGATATAACGTATAACGATATGTAGTATACCGTTACAACGTATAACGTTATATACTATTACGATATAACGTATAACGTTAGATACTATTGCTATATAAGGTATAACGTTGTATACTCTTACGATATAACGTATAACGTTATATACTATAACGATATAACGTATAACGATACGTAGTTTACCGTTACAACGTATATCGTTATGTAGTATACCGTTACAACGTATAGCTCCATATACTATTACGATATAACGTATAACGTTAGATCCTATTGCTATATAACGTATAACGTCGTATACTATTACGATATAACGCATAACGTTATATACCATAACGACATAACGTATAACGTTATATACTATAACGATATAACGTATAACGTTATATACTATAACGATATAACGTATAACGTTATATACTATTACGATATAACGTATAACGTTAGATCCTATTGCTATATAACGTATAACGTTATATACTATCACAAAATAACGTATAACGTTATATACTATTACAAAATAACGTATAACGTTATATAGCATTACGATATAACGTATAACGTTGTAATCTATTACGTTACAACATATAACGTTATGTAGTACACCGTTACAACGTATAACGTTATATACTATAACGATATAACGTATAACGTTATATACTATAACGATATAACGTATAACGTTATATACTATTACGATATAACGTATAACGTTAGATCCTATTGCTATATAACGTATAACGTTATATACTATCACAAAATAACGTATAACGTTATATACTATTACAAAATAACGTATAACGTTATATACCATTACGATATAACCTATAACGTTGTTTAATATTACGATATAACTTATAACGTTATGTAGTACACCGTTACAACGTATAACGTTATGTAGAACAACGTTACAACGTATAACGTTATATACTATAACGATATAACGTATAACGTT
Source organism: Bombus affinis (assembly GCF_024516045.1). Classification (NCBI taxonomy): domain Eukaryota; kingdom Metazoa; phylum Arthropoda; class Insecta; order Hymenoptera; family Apidae; genus Bombus; species Bombus affinis. The sequence continues at coordinate 32,466 of NW_026109038.1, read as the reverse complement.
ATATACTACAACGATATAACGTATAACGTTATATACTATAACGATATTACGTATAACGTTATATACTATTACGATATAACGTATAACGTTAGATCCTATTGCTATATAACGTATAACGTTATATACTATTACAAAATAACGTATAACGTTATATACTATTACAAAATAACGTATAACGTTATATACCTTAACGATATAACGTGTAACGTTATATACTATAACGATATAACGTATAACGTTATATACTATAACGATATAACGTATAACGTTATATACTATTACAAGATAACGTATAACGTTCTATACCATTACGGTATAACGTATAACGTTGTATAGTATTACGATATAACGTATAACGTTATTTAGTACACCGTTACAACGTATAACGTTATGTAGTACAACGTTACGACGTATAACGTTATATACTATAACGATATAACGTATAACGTTATGTACCATTACGATATAACGTGTAACGTTATAAACTATTACCAACTAACGTATAACGTTGTATAATATTACAAAATAACGTATAACGTTTTATAGCATTACGATATAACGTATAACGTTATGTAGAATACCGTTACAACGTATAGCGTTATATACTATTACGATATAACGTATAACGTTATTTGGTATTACGATATAACATATAACGTTATATACTATTACATAATAACGTATAACTTTGTGTAATACTACGATATAACGTATAACGTTATATATTATTACAAAATAACGTATAACGTTCTATACCATTACGATATAACGTATAACGTTGTATAGTATTACGATATAACGTATAACGTTATGTAGTACACCGTTACAACGTATACCGTTATGTAGAACAACGTTACAACGTATAACGTTATATACTATAACGATATAACGTATAACGTTATATACCATTACGATATAACTTATAACGTTATATACCATTACGATATAACGTATAACGTTATATACTATTACAAAATAACGTATAACGTTATATACCTTAACGATATAACGTATAACGTTATATACTATAACGATATAACGTATAACGTTATATACTATAGCGATATAACGTATAACGTTATATAATATTACAAAATAACGTATAACGTTATATAGCATTACGAAATAACGTATAACGTTATGTAGTATACCGTTACAACGTATAGCGTTATATACTATTACGATATAACGTATAACGTTGTATACTATTACGATATAACGAATAACGTTGTATACTATTACGATATAACGTATAACGTTATGTAGTACACCGTAACAACGTTTAACGTTATGTAGTACACCGTAACAACGTTTAACGTTATGTAGTACACCGTTACAACGTATAACGTTATATACTATAACGATATAACGTATAACGTTATATACCATAACGATATAACGTATAACGTTGTATAGTATTACGATATAACGTATAACGTTATGTAGTACACCGTTACAACGTATAACGTTATGTATTACAACGTTACAACGTATAACGCTATATACTATAACGATATAACGTATAACGTTATATACCATTACGATATAACGTATAACGTTATATACTATTACAAAATAACGTAAAACGTTATATACTATTACAAAATAACGTATAACGTTATATACTATTACAAAATAACGTATAACGTTATATAATATTTCAAAATAACGTATAACGTTATATAGCATTACGATATAACGTATAACGTTGTATACTATTATCATATAACGTATAACGTTATGTAGTACACCGCTACAACGTATAACGTTATGTAGTACAACGTTACAACGTATAACGTTATATACTATTTCAAAATAACGTATAACGTTATATACTATAACGATATAACGTATAACGTTATATACTATTACAAAATAACGTATAACGTTATATCGCATTACGATATAACGTATAACGTTATATACCATTACAATATAACGTGTAATGTTATATACTATTACCAAATAACGTATAACGTTCTATACCATTACGGTATAACGTATAACGTTGTATAGTATTACGATATAACGTATAACGTTATGTAGTACACCGTTACAACGTATAACGTTATGTAGTACACCGTAACAACGTTTAACGTTATGTAGTACACCGTTACAACGTATAACGTTATATACTATAACGATATAACGTATAACGTTATATACTTTTACAAAATAACGTAAAACGTTATATACTATTACAAAATAACGTATAACGTTATATACTATTACAAAATAACGTATAACGTTATATAGCATTACGATATAACGTATAACGTTATGTAGTATAACGTTAGAACGCATAGCGTTATATACTATTACGATATAACGTATAACGTTATCTGGTATTACGATATAACGTATAACGTTATATACTATTACATAATAACGTATAACGTTGTATAATACTACGATATAACGTATAACGTTATATACTATTACAAAATAACGTATAACGTTATATAGCATTACGATATAACGTATAACGTTGTATTCCATTACGTTACAACATATAACGTTATGTAGTACACCGTTACAACGTATAACGTTATATACTATAACGATATAACGTATAACGTTATATACTATAACGATATAACGTATAACGTTATATACTATAACGATATAACGTATAACGTTATATACCATTACGATATAACGTGTAACGTTATATACTATTACCAACTAACGTATAACGTTATATAATATTACAAAATACCGTATAACGTTATATAGCATTACGATATAACGTATAACGTTATGTAGTATACCGTTACAACGTATAGCGTTATATACTATTACGATATAACGTATAACGTTATTTGGTATTACGATATAACGTATAACGTTATATACTATTACATAATAACGTATAACTTTGTATAATACTGCGATATAACGTATAACGTTATATACTATTACAAAATAACGTATAACGTTATATAGCATTACGATATAACGTATAACGTTGTATTCCATTACGTTACAACATATAACGTTATGTAGTACACCGTTACAACGTATAACGTTATGTAGTACAACGTTACAACGTATAACGCTATATACTATAACGATATAACGTATAACGTTATATACCATTACGATATAACGTATAACGTTATATACTATTACAAAAGAACGTAAAACGTTATATACTATTACAAAATAACGTATAACGTTATATACTATTACAAAATAACGTATAACGTTATATACTATTTCAAAATAACGTATAACGTTATATAGCATTACGATATAACGTATAACGTTGTATACTATTATCATATAACGTATAACGTTATGTAGTACACCGCTACAACGTATAACGTTATGAAGTACAACGTTACAACGTATAACGTTATATACTATAACGATATAACGTATAACGTTATATACCATTACGATATAACGTGTAACGTTATATACTATTACAAAATAACGTATAACGTTATATACTATAACGATATAACGTATAACGTTATATACTATTACAAAATAACGTATAACGTTATATCGCATTACGATATAACGTATAACGTTATATACTATTACAAAATAACGTATAACGTTCTATACCATTACGGTATAACGTATAACGTTGTATAGTATTACGATATAACGTATAACGTTATGTAGTACACCGTTACAACGTATAACGTTATGTAGTACAACGTTACAACGTATAACGTTATATACTAAGAAGATATAACGTATAACGTTATATACCATTACGATATAACGTGTAACGTCATATGCTATTACCAACTAACGTGTAACGTTATATAATATTACAAAATAACGTATAACGTTATATAGCATTACGATATAACGTATAACGTTATGTAGTATAACGTTAGAACGCATAGCGTTATATACTATTACGATATAACGTATAACGTTATCTGGTATTACGATATAACGTATAACGTTATATACTATTACATAATAACGTATAACGTTGTATAATACTACGATATAACGTATAACGTTATATACTATTACAAAATAACGTATAACGTTCTATACCATTACGGTATAACGTATAACGTTGTATAGTATTACGACATAACGTATAACGTTATGTAGTACAACGTTACAACGTATAACGTTATACACTATAACGATATAACGTATAACGTTATATACCATTACGATATAACGTATAACGTTATATACCATTTCGATATAACGTATAACGTTATATACCATTACGATATAACGTGTAACGTTATATACTATTACAAAATAACGTATAACGTTATATACCATTACGATATAACGTATAACGTTATATACTATTACAAAATAACGTATAACGTTATATACCTTAACGATATAACGTATAACGTTATATACTATAACGATATAACGTATAACGTTATATAGTATTACAAAATAACGTATAACGTTATATACTATTACAAAATAACGTATAACGTTATATAGCACTACGATATAACGTATAACGTTGTATACTATTATCATATAACGTATAACGTTATGTAGTACACCGCTACAACGTATAACGTTATGTAGTACAACGTTACAACGTATAACGTTATATACTATAACGATATAACGTATAACGTTATATACCATTACGATATAACGTGTAACGTTATATACTATTACAAAATAACGTATAACGTTATATACCATTACGATATAACGTATAACGTTATATACTATTACAAAATAACGTATAACGTTATATACCTTAACGATATAACGTATAACGTTATATAATATAACGATATAACGTATAACGTTATATACCATAACGATATAACGTATAACGTTGTATACCATTACGATATAACGTATAACGTTACATACTATTACAAAATAACGTATAACGTTATATACCTTAACGATATAACGTATAACGTTATATAATATAAGGATATAACGTATAACGTTATATACTATTACGATATAACGTGTAACGTTATATAGTATTACAAAATAACGTATAACGTTATGTACTATTACAAAATAACGTATAACGTTATATTCCTTAACGATATAACGTATAACGTTATATACTATTACAAAATAACGTATAACGTTATATAGCATTACGATATAACGTATAACGTTGTATACCATTATCATATAACGTATAACGTTATGTAGTACACCGTTACAACGTATAACGTTATGTAGTACAACGTTACAACGTATAACGTTATACACTATAACGATATAACGTATAACGTTATAAACCATTACGATATAACGTGTAACGTTATATACTATTACCAAATAACGTAAAACGTTATATAATATTACAAAATATCGTATAACGTTATATAGCATTACGAAATAACGTATAACGTTATGTAGTATACCGTTACAACGTATAGCGTTATATACTATTACGATATAACGTATAACGTTATATACTATTACGATATAACGAATAACGTTGTATACTATTACGATATAACGTATAACGTTATGTAGTACACCGTAACAACGTTTAACGTTATGTAGTACACCGTTACAACGTATAACGTTATATACTATAACGATATAACGTATAACGTTATATACCATAACGATATAACGTATAACGTTGTATAGTATTACGATATAACGTATAACGTTATGTAGTACACCGTTACAACGTATAACGTTATGTAGTACAACGTTACAACGTATAACGCTATATACTATAACGATATAACGTATAACGTTATATACCATTACGATATAACGTATAACGTTATATACCATTACGATATAACGTATAACGTTATATACTATTACAAAATAACGTATAACGTTATATACCATTACAATATAACGTGTAATGTTATATACTATTACCAAATAACGTATAACGTTCTATACCATTACGGTATAACGTATAACGTTGTAGAGTATTACGATATAACGTATAACGTTATGTAGTACACCGTTACAATGTATAACGTTATGTAGTACACCGTAACAACGTTTAACGTTATGTAGTACACCGTTACAACGTATAACGTTATATACTATAACGATATAACGTATAACGTTATATACCATAACGATATAACGTATAACGTTGTATAGTATTACGATATAACGTATAACGTTATGTAGTACACCGTAACAACGTTTAACGTTATGTAGTACACCGTTACAACGTATAACGTTATGTAGTACAACGTTACAACGTACAACGTTATATACTATAACGATATAACGTATAACGTTATATACTATAACGATATAACGTATAACGTTATATACTATAACGATATAACGTAAAACGTTATATACTATTACAAAATAACGTATAACGTTATATACTATTACAAAATAACGTATAACGTTATATACTATTTCAAAATAACGTATAACGTTATATAGCATTACGATATAACGTATAACGTTGTATACTATTATCATATAACGTATAACGTTATGTAGTACACCGCTACAATGTATAACGTTATGTAGTACAACGTTACAACGTATAACGTTATATACTATAACGATATAACGTATAACGATATATACCATTACGATATAACGTGTAACGTTATATTCTATTACAAAATAACGTATAACGTTATATACCATTACGATATAACGTATAACGTTATATATTATTACAAAATAACGTATAACGATATATACCTTAACGATATAACGTATAACGTTATATAATATAACGATATAACGTATAACGTTATATACTATAACGATATAACGTATAACGTTATATACTATTACAAAATAACGTATAACGTTATATCGCATTACGATATAACGTATAACGTTATATACTATTACAAAATAACGTATAACGTTATATACCTTAACGATATAACGTATAACGTTATATACTATAACGATATAACGTATAACGTTATATAGTATTACAAAATAACGAATAACGTTATATACTATTACAAAATAACGTATAACGTTATATTCCTTAACGATATAACGTATAACGTTATATACTATAACGATATAACTTATAACGTTATATACTATTACAAAATAACGTATAACGTTATATACTATTTCAAAATAACGTATAACGTTATATAGCATTACGATATAACGTATAACGTTGTATACTATTATCATATAACGTATAACGTTATGTAGTACACCGCTACAACGTATAACGTTATGTAGTACAACGTTACAACGTATAACGTTATATACTATAACGATATAACGTATAACGATATATACCATTACGATATAACGTGTAACGTTATATTCTATTACAAAATAACGTATAATGTTCTATACCATTACGGTATAACGTATAACGTTGTATAGTATTACGATATAACGTATAACGTTATGTAGTACACCGTTACAACGTATAACGTTATGTAGTAGAACGTTACAACGTATAACGTTATATACTATAACGATATAACGTATAACGTTATATACCATTACGATATAACGTGTAACGTCATATGCTATTACCAACTAACGTATAACGTTATATAATATTACAAAATAACGTATAACGTTATGTAGTACAACGTTACAACATATAACGTTATATACTATAACGATATAACGTATAACGTTATATACCATTACGATATAACGTATAACGTTATATACCATTACGATATAACGTATAACGTTATATACCATTACGATATAACGTATAACGTTATATACTATTACAAAATAACGTATAACGTTATATACCTTAACGATATAACGTATAACGTTATATACTATAACGATATAACGTATAACGTTATATAGTATTACAAAATAACGAATAACGTTATATACTATTACAAAATAACGTATAACGTTATATTCCTTAACGATATAACGTATAACGTTATATACTATAACGATATAACTTATAACTTTATATACTATTACAAAATAACGTATAACGTTATATACTATTTCAAAATAACGTATAACGTTATATAGCATTACGATATAACGTATAACGATGTATACTATTATCATATAACGTATAACGTTATGTAGTACACCGCTACAACGTATAACGTTATGTAGTACAACGTCACAACGTATAACGTTATATACTATTACGATATAACGTATAACGTTATATACTATAACGATATAACGTATAACGTTAGATCCTATTGCTATATAACGTATGACGTTATATACTATTACAAAATAACGTATAACGTTATATACTATTACAAAATAACGTATAACGTTATATAGCATTACGATATAACGCATAACGTTATATACCATAACGACATAACGTCTAATGTTATATACTATTACGATATAACGTATAACGTTATATACTATTACGATATAACGTATAACGTTAGATCCTATTGCTATATAACGTATGACGTTATATACTATTACCAACTAACGTATAACGTTATATAATATTACAAAATACCGTATAACGTTATATAGCATTACGATATAACGTATAACGTTATGTAGTATACCGTTACAACGTATAGCGTTATATACTATTACGATATAACGTATAACGTTATTTGGTATTACGATATAACGTATAACGTTATATACTATTACATAATAACGTATAACTTTGTATAATACTACGATATAACGTATAACGTTATATACTATTACAAAATAACGTATATCGTTATATAGTATTACAATATAACGTATAACGTTATACACTATTACAAAATAACGTATAACGTTCTATACCATTACGATATAACGTATAACGTTATGTAGTACACCGTTACAACGTATAACGTTATGTAGAACAACGTTACAACGTATAACGTTATATACTACAACGATATAACGTATAACGTTATATACCATTACGATATAACGTATAACGTTATATACCATTACGATATAACATATAACGTTATATACAATTACAAAATAACGTATAACGTTATATACTATTACAAAATAACGTATAACGTTATATACTATTCCAAAATAACGTATAACGTTATATAGCATTATGATATAACGTATAACGTTGTATATGATTATCATATAACGTATAACGCTATGTAGTATACCGTTACAACGTATAACGTTGTATACTATAACGATATAACGTATAACGTTATATACCATTACGATATAACGTGTAACGTTATATACTATTACCAAATAACGTATAACGTTATATAATATTACAAAATAACGTATAACGTTATATACTATTACGATATAACGTATAACGATATGTAGTATACCGTTACAACGTATAACGTTATATACTATTACGATATAACGTATAACGTTAGATACTATTGCTATATAAGGTATAACGTTGTATACTCTTACGATATAACGTATAACGTTATATACTATAACGATATAACGTATAACGATACGTAGTTTACCGTTACAACGTATATCGTTATGTAGTATACCGTTACAACGTATAGCTCCATATACTATTACGATATAACGTATAACGTTAGATCCTATTGCTATATAACGTATAACGTCGTATACTATTACGATATAACGCATAACGTTATATACCATAACGACATAACGTATAACGTTATATACTATAACGATATAACGTATAACGTTATATACTATAACGATATAACGTATAACGTTATATACTATTACGATATAACGTATAACGTTAGATCCTATTGCTATATAACGTATAACGTTATATACTATCACAAAATAACGTATAACGTTATATACTATTACAAAATAACGTATAACGTTATATAGCATTACGATATAACGTATAACGTTGTAATCTATTACGTTACAACATATAACGTTATGTAGTACACCGTTACAACGTATAACGTTATATACTATAACGATATAACGTATAACGTTATATACTATAACGATATAACGTATAACGTTATATACCATTACGATATAACCTATAACGTTGTTTAATATTACGATATAACTTATAACGTTATGTAGTACACCGTTACAACGTATAACGTTATGTAGAACAACGTTACAACGTATAACGTTATATACTATAACGATATAACGTATAACGTTATATACTACAACGATATAACGTATAACGTTATATACTATAACGATATTACGTATAACGTTATATACTATTACGATATAACGTATAACGTTAGATCCTATTGCTATATAACGTATAACGTTATATACTATTACAAAATAACGTATAACGTTATATACTATTACAAAATAACGTATAACGTTATATACCTTAACGATATAACGTGTAACGTTATATACTATAACGATATAACGTATTACGTTATATACTATAACGATATAACGTATAACGTTATATACTATTACAAGATAACGTATAACGTTCTATACCATTACGGTATAACGTATAACGTTGTATAGTATTACGATATAACGTATAACGTTATTTAGTACACCGTTACAACGTATAACGTTATGTAGTACAACGTTACGACGTATAACGTTATATACTATAACGATATAACGTATAACGTTATGTACCATTACGATATAACGTGTAACGTTATAAACTATTACCAACTAACGTATAACGTTGTATAATATTACAAAATAACGTATAACGTTTTATAGCATTACGATATAACGTATAACGTTATGTAGAATACCGTTACAACGTATAGCGTTATATACTATTACGATATAACGTATAACGTTATTTGGTATTACGATATAACATATAACGTTATATACTATTACATAATAACGTATAACTTTGTGTAATACTACGATATAACGTATAACGTTATATATTATTACAAAATAACGTATAACGTTCTATACCATTACGATATAACGTATAACGTTGTATAGTATTACGATATAACGTAAAACGTTATGTAGTACACCGTTACAACGTATACCGTTATGTAGAACAACGTTACAACGTATAACGTTATATACTATAACGATATAACGTATAACGTTATATACCATTACGATATAACTTATAACGTTATATACCATTACGATATAACGTATAACGTTATATACTATTACAAAATAACGTATAACGTTATATACCTTAACGATATAACGTATAACGTTATATACTATAACGATATAACGTATAACGTTATATACTATAGCGATATAACGTATAACGTTATATAATATTACAAAATAACGTATAACGTTATATAGCATTACGAAATAACGTATAACGTTATGAAGTATACCGTTACAACGTATAGCGTTATATACTATTACGATATAACGTATAACGTTGTATACTATTACGATATAACGAATAACGTTGTATACTAATACGATATAACGTATAACGTTATGTAGTACACCGTAACAACGTTTAACGTTATGTAGTACACCGTTACAACGTATAACGTTATATACTATAACGATATAACGTATAACGTTATATACCATAACGATATAACGTATAACGTTGTATAGTATTACGATATAACGTATAACGTTATGTAGTACACCGTTACAACGTATAACGTTATGTATTACAACGTTACAACGTATAACGCTATATACTATAACGATATAACGTATAACGTTATATACCATTACGATATAACGTATAACGTTATATACTATTACAAAATAACGTAAAACGTTATATACTATTACAAAATAACGTATAACGTTATATACTATTACAAAATAACGTATAACGTTATATAATATTTCAAAATAACGTATAACGTTATATAGCATTACGATATAACGTATAACGTTGTATACTATTATCATATAACGTATAACGTTATGTAGTACACCGCTACAACGTATAACGTTATGTAGTACAACGTTACAACGTATAACGTTATATACTATTTCAAAATAACGTATAACGTTATATACTATAACGATATAACGTATAACGTTATATACTATTACAAAATAACGTATAACGTTATATCGCATTACGATATAACGTATAACGTTATATACCATTACAATATAACGTGTAATGTTATATACTATTACCAAATAACGTATAACGTTCTATACCATTACGGTATAACGTATAACGTTGTATAGTATTACGATATAACGTATAACGTTATGTAGTACACCGTTACAACGTATAACGTTATGTAGTACACCGTAACAACGTTTAACGTTATGTAGTACACCGTTACAACGTATAACGTTATATACTATAACGATATAACGTATAACGTTATATACCATAACGATATAACGTATAACGTTGTATAGTATTACGATATAACGTATAACGTTATGTAGTACACCGTAACAACGTTTAACGTTATGTAGTACACCGTTACAACGTACAACGTTATATACTATAACGATATAACGTATAACGTTATATACTATAACGATATAACGTATAACGTTATATACTATAACGATATAACGTAAAACGTTATATACTATTACAAAATAACGTATAACGTTATATACTATTACAAAATAACGTATAACGTTATATACTATTTCAAAATAACGTATAACGTTATATAGCATTACGATATAACGTATAACGTTGTATACTATTATCATATAACGTATAACGTTATGTAGTACACCGCTACAACGTATAACGTTATGTAGTACAACGTTACAACGTATAACGTTATATACTATAACGATATAACGTATAACGATATATACCATTACGATATAACGTTTAACGTTATATTCTATTACAAAATAACGTATAACGTTATATACCATTACGATATAACGTATAACGTTATATATTATTACAAAATAACGTATAACGATATATACCTTAACGATATAACGTATAACGTTATATAATATAACGATATAACGTATAACGTTATATACTATAACGATATAACGTATAACGTTATATACTATTACAAAATAACGTATAACGTTATATCGCATTACGATATAACGTATAACGTTATATACTATTACAAAATAACGTATAACGTTCTATACCATTACGGTATAACGTATAACGTTGTATAGTATTACGATATAACGTATAACGTTATGTAGTACACCGTTACAACGTATAACGTTATGTAGTACAACGTTACAACGTATAACGTTATATACTATAACGATATAACGTATAACGTTATATACCATTACGATATAACGTGTAACGTCATATGCTATTACCAACTAACGTATAACGTTATATAATATTACAAAATAACGTATAACGTTATGTAGTACAACGTTACAACATATAACGTTATATACTATAACGATATAACGTATAACGTTATATACCATTACGATATAACGTATAACGTTATATACCATTACGATATAACGTATAACGTTATATACCATTACGATATAACGTATAACGTTATATACTATTACAAAATAACGTATAACGTTATATACCTTAACGATATAACGTATAACGTTATATACTATAACGATATAACGTATAACGTTATATAGTATTACAAAATAACGAATAACGTTATATACTATTACAAAATAACGTATAACGTTATATTCCTTAACGATATAACGTATAACGTTATATACTATAACGATATAACTTATAACTTTATATACTATTACAAAATAACGTATAACGTTATATACTATTTCAAAATAACGTATAACGTTATATAGCATTACGATATAACGTATAACGATGTATACTATTATCATATAACGTATAACGTTATGTAGTACACCGCTACAACGTATAACGTTATGTAGTACAACGTCACAACGTATAACGTTATATACTATAACGATATAACGTATAACGTTATATACCATTACGATATAACGTGTAACGTTATATACTATTACCAAATAACGTATAACGTTATATACCATTACGATATAACGTATAACGTTATATACTATTACAAAATAACGTATAACGTTATATGCTATTACAAAATAACGTATAACGTTATATACTATTACAAAATAACGTATAACGTTATGTAGCATTACGATATAACGTATAACGTTGTATACTATTATCATATAACGTATAACGTTATGTAGTACACCGTTACAACGTATTACGTAGTATACTATTACGATATAACGTATAACGTTATATACCATTACGATATAACGTATAACGTTGTATAGTATTACGATATAACGTATAACGTTATGTAGTACACCGATACAACGTATAACGTTATGTAGAACAACGTTACAACGTATAACGTTATATACTATAACGATATAACGTATAACGTTATATAGCATTACGATATAACGTATAACGTTATATACCATTACGATATAACGTATAACGTTATATACTATTACAAAATAACGTATAACGTTATATACCTTAACGATATAACGTATAACGTTATATACTATAACGATATAACGTATAACGTTATATAGTATTACAAAATAACGTATAACGTTATATACTATTACAAAATAACGTATAACGTTATATTCCTTAACGATATAACGTATAACGTTATATACTATAACGATATAACGTATAACGTTATATACTTTTACAAAATAACGTAAAACGTTATATACTATTACAAAATAACGTATAACGTTATATACTATTACAAAATAACGTATAACGTTATATAGCATTACGATATAACGTATAACGTTATGTAGTATAACGTTAGAACGCATAGCGTTATATACTATTACGATATAACGTATAACGTTATCTGGTATTACGATATAACGTATAACGTTATATACTATTACATAATAACGTATAACGTTGTATAATACTACGATATAACGTATAACGTTATATACTATTACAAAATAACGTATAACGTTATATAGCATTACGATATAACGTATAACGTTGTATTCCATTACGTTACAACATATAACGTTATGTAGTACACCGTTACAACGTATAACGTTATATACTATAACGATATAACGTATAACGTTATATACTATAACGATATAACGTATAACGTTATATACTATAACGATATAACGTATAACGTTATATACCATTACGATATAACGTGTAACGTTATATACTATTACCAACTAACGTATAACGTTATATACTATTACAAGATAACGTATAACGTTATATACTATTACAAAATAACGTATAACGTTATATACCTTAACGATATAACGTGTAACGTTATATACTATAACGATATAACGTATTACGTTATATACTATAACGATATAACGTATAACGTTATATACTATTACAAGATAACGTATAACGTTCTATACCATTACGGTATAACGTATAACGTTGTATAGTATTACGATATAACGTATAACGTTATTTAGTACACCGTTACAACGTATAACGTTATGTAGTACAACGTTACGACGTATAACGTTATATACTATAACGATATAACGTATAACGTTATGTACCATTACGATATAACGTGTAACGTTATAAACTATTACCAACTAACGTATAACGTTGTATAATATTACAAAATAACGTATAACGTTTTATAGCATTACGATATAACGTATAACGTTATGTAGAATACCGTTACAACGTATAGCGTTATATACTATTACGATATAACGTATAACGTTATTTGGTATTACGATATAACATATAACGTTATATACTATTACATAATAACGTATAACTTTGTGTAATACTACGATATAACGTATAACGTTATATATTATTACAAAATAACGTATAACGTTCTATACCATTACGATATAACGTATAACGTTGTATAGTATTACGATATAACGTATAACGTTATGTAGTACACCGTTACAACGTATACCGTTATGTAGAACAACGTTACAACGTATAACGTTATATACTATAACGATATAACGTATAACGTTATATACCATTACGATATAACTTATAACGTTATATACCATTACGATATAACGTATAACGTTATATACTATTACAAAATAACGTATAACGTTATATACCTTAACGATATAACGTATAACGTTATATACTATAACGATATAACGTATAACGTTATATACTATAGCGATATAACGTATAACGTTATATAATATTACAAAATAACGTATAACGTTATATAGCATTACGAAATAACGTATAACGTTATGTAGTATACCGTTACAACGTATAGCGTTATATACTATTACGATATAACGTATAACGTTGTATACTATTACGATATAACGAATAACGTTGTATACTATTACGATATAACGTATAACGTTATGTAGTACACCGTAACAACGTTTAACGTTATGTAGTACACCGTTACAACGTATAACGTTATATACTATAACGATATAACGTATAACGTTATAAACCATAACGATATAACGTATAACGTTGTATAGTATTACGATATAACGTATAACGTTATGTAGTACACCGTTACAACGTATAACGTTATGTATTACAACGTTACAACGTATAACGCTATATACTATAACGATATAACGTATAACGTTATATACCATTACGATATAACGTATAACGTTATATACTATTACAAAATAACGTAAAACGTTATATACTATTACAAAATAACGTATAACGTTATATACTATTACAAAATAACGTATAACGTTATATAATATTTCAAAATAACGTATAACGTTATATAGCATTACGATATAACGTATAACGTTGTATACTATTATCATATAACGTATAACGTTATGTAGTACACCGCTACAACGTATAACGTTATGTAGTACAACGTTACAACGTATAACGTTATATACTATTTCAAAATAACGTATAACGTTATATACTATAACGATATAACGTATAACGTTATATACTATTACAAAATAACGTATAACGTTATATCGCATTACGATATAACGTATAACGTTATATACCATTACAATATAACGTGTAATGTTATATACTATTACCAAATAACGTATAACGTTCTATACCATTACGGTATAACGTATAACGTTGTATAGTATTACGATATAACGTATAACGTTATGTAGTACACCGTTACAACGTATAACGTTATGTAGTACACCGTAACAACGTTTAACGTTATGTAGTACACCGTTACAACGTATAACGTTATATACTATAACGATATAACGTATAACGTTATATACCATAACGATATAACGTATAACGTTGTATAGTATTACGATATAACGTATAACGTTATGTAGTACACCGTAACAACGTTTAACGTTATGTAGTACACCGTTACAACGTACAACGTTATATACTATAACGATATAACGTATAACGTTATATACTATAACGATATAACGTATAACGTTATATACTATAACGATATAACGTAAAACGTTATATACTATTACAAAATAACGTATAACGTTATATACTATTACAAAATAACGTATAACGTTATATACTATTTCAAAATAACGTATAACGTTATATAGCATTACGATATAACGTATAACGTTGTATACTATTATCATATAACGTATAACGTTATGTAGTACACCGCTACAACGTATAACGTTATGTAGTACAACGTTACAACGTATAACGTTATATACTATAACGATATAACGTATAACGATATATACCATTACGATATAACGTGTAACGTTATATTCTATTACAAAATAACGTATAACGTTATATACCATTACGATATAACGTATAACGTTATATATTATTACAAAATAACGTATAACGATATATACCTTAACGATATAACGTATAACGTTATATAATATAACGATATAACGTATAACGTTATATACTATAACGATATAACGTATAACGTTATATACTATTACAAAATAACGTATAACGTTATATCGCATTACGATGTAACGTATAACGTTATATACTATTACAAAATAACGTATAACGTTCTATACCATTACGGTATAACGTATAACGTTGTATAGTATTACGATATAACGTATAACGTTATGTAGTACACCGTTACAACGTATAACGTTATGTAGTACAACGTTACAACGTATAACGTTATATACTATAACGATATAACGTATAACGTTATATACCATTACGATATAACGTGTAACGTCATATGCTATTACCAACTAACGTATAACGTTATATAATATTACAAAATAACGTATAACGTTATGTAGTACAACGTTACAACATATAACGTTATATACTATAACGATATAACGTATAACGTTATATACCATTACGATATAACGTATAACGTTATATACCATTACGATATAACGTATAACGTTATATACCATTACGATATAACGTATAACGTTATATACTATTACAAAATAACGTATAACGTTATATACCTTAACGATATAACGTATAACGTTATATACTATAACGATATAACGTATAACGTTATATAGTATTACAAAATAACGTATAACGTTATATACTATTTCAAAATAACGTATAACGTTATATAGCATTACGATATAACGTATAACGATGTATACTATTATCATATAACGTATAACGTTATGTAGTACACCGCTACAACGTATAACGTTATGTAGTACAACGTCACAACGTATAACGTTATATACTATAACGATATAACGTATAACGTTATATACCATTACGATATAACGTGTAACGTTATATACTATTACCAAATAACGTATAACGTTATATACCTTAACGATATAACGTATAACGTTATATACTATAACGATATAACGTATAACGTTATATAGTATTACAAAATAACGAATAACGTTATATACTATTACAAAATAACGTATAACGTTATATTCCTTAACGATATAACGTATAACGTTATATACTATAACGATATAACTTATAACTTTATATACTATTACAAAATAACGTATAACGTTATATACTATTTCAAAATAACGTATAACGTTATATAGCATTACGATATAACGTATAACGATGTATACTATTATCATATAACGTATAACGTTATGTAGTACACCGCTACAACGTATAACGTTATGTAGTACAACGTCACAACGTATAACGTTATATACTATAACGATATAACGTATAACGTTATATACCATTACGATATAACGTGTAACGTTATATACTATTACCAAATAACGTATAACGTTATATACCATTACGATATAACGTATAACGTTATATACTATTACAAAATAACGTATAACGTTATATGCTATTACAAAATAACGTATAACGTTATATACTATTACAAAATAACGTATAACGTTATGTAGCATTACGATATAACGTATAACGTTGTATACTATTATCATATAACGTATAACGTTATGTAGTACACCGTTACAACGTATTACGTAGTATACTATTACGATATAACGTATAACGTTATATACCATTACGATATAACGTATAACGTTGTATAGTATTACGATATAACGTATAACGTTATGTAGTACACCGATACAACGTATAACGTTATGTAGAACAACGTTACAACGTATAACGTTATATACTATAACGATATAACGTATAACGTTATATAGCATTACGATATAACGTATAACGTTATATACCATTACGATATAACGTATAACGTTATATACTATTACAAAATAACGTATAACGTTATATACCTTAACGATATAACGTATAACGTTATATACTATAACGATATAACGTATAACGTTATATAGTATTACAAAATAACGTATAACGTTATATACTATTACAAAATAACGTATAACGTTATATTCCTTAACGATATAACGTATAACGTTATATACTATAACGATATAACGTATAACGTTATATACTTTTACAAAATAACGTAAAACGTTATATACTATTACAAAATAACGTATAACGTTATATACTATTACAAAATAACGTATAACGTTATATAGCATTACGATATAACGTATAACGTTATGTAGTATAACGTTAGAACGCATAGCGTTATATACTATTACGATATAACGTATAACGTTATCTGGTATTACGATATAACGTATAACGTTATATACTATTACATAATAACGTATAACGTTGTATAATACTACGATATAACGTATAACGTTATATACTATTACAAAATAACGTATAACGTTATATAGCATTACGATATAACGTATAACGTTGTATTCCATTACGTTACAACATATAACGTTATGTAGTACACCGTTACAACGTATAACGTTATATACTATAACGATATAACGTATAACGTTATATACTATAACGATATAACGTATAACGTTATATACTATAACGATATAACGTATAACGTTATATACCATTACGATATAACGTGTAACGTTATATACTATTACCAACTAACGTATAACGTTATATAATATTACAAAATACCGTATAACGTTATATAGCATTACGATATAACGTATAACGTTATGTAGTATACCGTTACAACGTATAGCGTTATATACTATTACGATATAACGTATAACGTTATTTGGTATTACGATATAACGTATAACGTTATATACTATTACATAATAACGTATAACTTTGTATAATACTGCGATATAACGTATAACGTTATATACTATTACAAAATAACGTATAACGTTATATAGCATTACGATATAACGTATAACGTTGTATTCCATTACGTTACAACATATAACGTTATGTAGTACACCGTTACAACGTATAACGTTATGTAGTACAACGTTACAACGTATAACGCTATATACTATAACGATATAACGTATAACGTTATATACCATTACGATATAACGTATAACGTTATACACTATTACAAAAGAACGTAAAACGTTATATACTATTACAAAATAACGTATAACGTTATATACTATTACAAAATAACGTATAACGTTATATACTATTTCAAAATAACGTATAACGTTATATAGCATTACGATATAACGTATAACGTTGTATACCATTATCATATAACGTATAACGTTATGTAGTACACCGTTACAACGTATAACGTTATGTAGTACAACGTTACAACGTATAACGTTATACACTATAACGATATAACGTATAACGTTATAAACCATTACGATATAACGTGTAACGTTATATACTATTACCAAATAACGTAAAACGTTATATAATATTACAAAATATCGTATAACGTTATATAGCATTACGAAATAACGTATAACGTTATGTAGTATACCGTTACAACGTATAGCGTTATATACTATTACGATATAACGTATAACGTTATATACTATTACGATATAACGTATAACGTTATGTAGTACACCGTTACAACGTATAACGTTATGTAGTACAACGTTACAACGTATAACGTTATATACTATAACGATATAACGTATAACGTTATATACCATTACAATATAACGTGTAATGTTATATACTATTACCAAATAACGTATAACGTTATATACCTTAACGATATAACGTATAACGTTATATAATATAACGATATAACGTATAACGTTATATACCATTACGATATAACGTATAACGTTATATACCATTACGATATAACGTATAACGTTATATACTATTACAAAATAACGTAAAACGTTATATACTATTACAAAATAACGTATAACGTTATATACTATTACAAAATAACGTATAACGTTATATACTATTTCAAAATAACGTATAACGTTATATAGCATTACGATATAACGTATAACGTTGTATACTATTATCATATAACGTATAACGATATGTAGTACACCGTTACAACGTATAACGTTATATACTATATCGATATAACGTATAACGTTATATACCATTACGATATAACGTGTAACGTTATATACTATTACAAAATAACGTATAACGTTATATACCTTAACGATATAACGTATAACGTTATATAATATAACGATATAACGTATAACGTTATATACCATTACGATATAACGTGTAACGTTATATACTATTACCAAATAACGTAAAACGTTATATAATACTACAAAATAACGTATAACGTTATATAGCATTACGATATAACGTATAACGTCATATACTATAACGATATAACGTATAACGTTATATACTATTACGATATAACGTGTAACGTTATATAGTATTACAAAATAACGTATAACGTTATGTACTATTACAAAATAACGTATAACGTTATATTCCTTAACGATATAACGTATAACGTTATATACTAATACAAAATAACGTATAACGTTATATAGCATTACGATATAACGTATAACGTTGTATACCATTATCATATAACGTATAACGTTATGTAGTACACCGTTACAACGTATAACGTTATGTAGTACAACGTTACAACGTATAACGTTATATACTATAACGATATAACGTATAACGTTATATACCATTACAATATAACGTGTAATGTTATATACTATTACCAAATAACGTATAACGTTCTATACCATTACGGTATAACGTATAACGTTGTATAGTATTACGATATAACGTATAACGTTATGTAGTACACCGTTACAACGTATAACGTTATGTAGTACACCGTAACAACGTTTAACGTTATGTAGTACACCGTTACAACGTATAACGTTATATACTATAACGATATAACGTATAACGTTATATACCATAACGATATAACGTATAACGTTGTATAGTATTACGATATAACGTATAACGTTATGTAGTACACCGTAACAACGTTTAACGTTATGTAGTACACCGTTACAACGTACAACGTTATATACTATAACGATATAACGTATAACGTTATATACTATAACGATATAACGTATAACGTTATATACTATAACGATATAACGTAAAACGTTATATACTATTACAAAATAACGTATAACGTTATATACTATTACAAAATAACGTATAACGTTATATTCCTTAACGATATAACGTATAACGTTATATACCATTACGATATAACGTGTAACGTTATATACTATTACAAAATAACGTATAACGTTATATACCATTACGATATAACGTATAACGTTATACACTATTACAAAATAACGTATAACGTTATATACCTTAACGATATAACGTATAACGTTATATAATATAACGATATAGCGTATAACGTTATATACTATAACAATATAACGTATAACGTTATATAGTATTACAAATTAACGTATAACGTTATATACTATTACAAAATAACGTATAACGTTATATTCCTTAACGATATAACGTATAACGTTATATACTATAACGATATAACGTATAACGTTATATACTATAACGATATAACGTATAACGTTATATACTATTACAAAATAACGTATAACGTTATATACTATTACAAAATAACGTATAACGTTATATACTATTACAAAATAACGTATAACGTTATATAGCATTACGATATAACGTATAACGTTGCATACCATTATCATATAACGTATAACGTTATGTAGTACACCGTTACAACGTATAACGTTATGTAGTACAACGTTACAACATATAACGTTATATACTATAACGATATAACGTATAACGTTATATACTATAACGATATAAGGTATAACGTTATATACCATTACGATATAACGTGTAACGTTATATACTATTACCAAATAACGTATAACGTTATATACTATTACAAAATAACGTATAACGTTATATAGCATTACGATATAACGTATAACGTTGCATACCATTATCATATAACGTATAACGTTATGTAGTACACCGTTACAACGTATAACGTTATGTAGTACAACGTTACAACATATAACGTTATATACTATAACGATATAACGTATAACGTTATATACTATTACGATATAACGTATAACGTTATATACTATTACGATATAACGAATAACGTTGTATACTATTACGATATAACGTATAACGTTATGTAGTACACCGTTACAACGTATAACGTTATGTAGTACACCGTTACGACGTATAACGTTATATACTATAACGATATAACGTATAACGTTATATACCATAACAATATAACGTATAACGTTATATACTATAACGATATAACGTATAACGTTATATACCATTAGGATATAATGTATAACGTTGTATAGTATTACGATATAACGTATAACGTTATGTAGTACACCGTTACAACGTATAACGGTATGCAGTACAACGTTACAACGTATAACGCTATATACTATAACGATATAACGTATAACGTTATATACCATTACGATATAACGTATAACGTTATATACTATTACAAAATAACGTATAACGTTATATAGTATTACAATATAACGTATAACGTTATATACTATTACAAAATAACGTATAACGTTCTATACCATTACGATATAACGTATTACGTTATGTAGTACACCGTTACAACGTATAACGTTATGCAGAACAACGTTACAACGTATAACGTTATATACCATTACGATATAACGTGTAACGTTATATACTATTACAAAATAACGTATAACGTTATATAATATTACAAAATAACGTATAACGTTATATAGCATTACGATATATCGTATAACGTTATGTAGTATACCGTTACAACGTATAGCGATATATACTATTACGATATAACGTATAACGTTATATACTATAACGATATAACGTATAACCTTATATACCATTAGGATATAACGTATAACGTTGTATAGTATTACGATATAACGTATAACGTTATGTAGTACACCGTTACAACTTATAACGTTATGTAGTACAACGTTACAACGTATAACGTTATATACCATTACGATATAACGTATAACGTTATATACCATTACGATATAACGTATAACGTTATATACTATTACAAAATAACGTATAACGTTATATACCTCAACGATATAACGTATAACGTTATATACCATAACGATATAACGTATAACGTTGTATACCATTACGATATAACGTATAACGTTACATACTATTACAAAATAACGTATAACGTTATATACCTTAACGATATAACGTATAACGTTATATAATATAAGGATATAACGTATAACGTTATATACTATAACGATATAACGTATAACGTTATATACTATAACGATATAACGAAAAACGTTATATACTATTACAAAATAACGTATAACGTTATATACTATTACAAAACAACGTATAACGTTATATACCTTAACGATATAACGTATAACGTTATATACTATAACGATATAACGTATAACGTTATATAGTATTTCAAAATAACGTATAACGTTATATACTATTACAAAATAACGTATAACGTTGTATTCCTTAACGATATAACGTATAACGTTATATACTATAACGATATAACTTATAACTTTATATACTATTACAAAATAACGTATAACGTTATATACTATTTCAAAATAACGTATAACGTTATATAGCATTACGATATAACGTACAACGTTGTATACTGTTATCATATAACGTATAACGTTATGTAGTACACCGCTACAACGTATAACGTTATGTAGTACAACGTCACAACGTATAACGTTATATACTATAACGATATAACGTATAACGTTATATACCATTACGATATAACGTGTAACGTTATATACTATTACAAAATAACGTATAACGTTATATACCTTAACGAAATAACGTATAACGTTATATAATATAACGATATAACGTATAACGTTATATACCATTACGATATAACGTGTAACGTTATATACGATTACCAAATAACGTAAAACGTTATATAATATTACAAAATAACGTATAACGTTATATAGCATTACGATATAACGTATAACGTTGTATACTATTATCATATAACGTATAACGTTATGTAGTACACCGCTACAACGTATAACGTTATGTAGTACAACGTTACAACTTATAACGTTATATACTATAACGATATAACGTATAACGTTATATACTATAACGATATAACGTATAACGTTATATACTATAACGATATAACGTAAAACGTTATATGCTATTACAAAATAACGTATAACGTTATATACTATTACAAAATAACGTATAACGTTATATACTATTTCAAAATAACGTAAAACGTTATATACTATTACAAAATAACGTATAACGTTATATACTATTACAAAATAACGTATAACGTTATATACTATTTCAAAATAACGTATAACGTTATATAGCATTACGATATTACGTATAACGTTGTATACTATTATCATATAACGTATAACGTTATGTAGTACACCGCTACAAAGTATAACGTTATGTAGTACAACGTTACAACGTATAACGTTATATACTATAACGATATAACGTATAACGTTATATACCATTACGATATAACGTGTAACGTTATATACTATTACAAAAGAACGTATAACGTTATATACCATTACGATATAACGTATAACGTTATATACTATTACAAAATAACGTATAGCGTTATATACCTTAACGATATAACGTATAACGTTATATAATATAACGATATAACGTATAACGTTATATACTATAACGATATAACGTATAACGTTATATACTATAACGATATAACGTATAACGTTATATACTATAACGATATAACGTAAAACGTTATATACTATTTCAAAATAACGTATAACGTTATATACTATTACAAAATAACGTATAACGTTATATACTATTTCAAAATAACGTATAACGTTATATAGCATTACGATATAACGTATAACGTTATATACTATAACGATATAACGTATAACGTTATATACTATTACGATATAACGTGTAACGTTATATAGTATTACAAAATAACGTATAACGTTAAGTACTATTACAAAATAACTTATAACGTTATATTCCTTAACGATATAACGTATAACGTTATATACTATTACAAAATAACGTATAACGTTATATAGCATTACGATATAACGTATAACGTTGTATACCATTATCATATAACGTATAACGTTATGTAGTACACCGTTACAACGTATAACGTTATGTAGTACAACATTACAACGTATAACGTTATATACTATAACGATACAACGTATAACGTTATATACCATTACGATATAACGTGTAACGTTATATACTATTACCAAATAACGTAAAACGTTATATAATATTACAAAATAACGTAAAACGTTATATAGCATTACGAAATAACGTATAACGTTATGTAGTATACCGTTACAACGTATAGCGTTATATACTATTACGATATAACGTATAACGTTATATACTATTACGATATAACGAATAACGTTCTATACTATTACGATATAACGTATAACGTTATGTAGTACACCGTAACAACGTTTAACGTTATGTAGTACACCGTTACAACGTATAACGTTATATACTATAACGATATAACGTATAACGTTGTATAGTATTACGATATAACGTATAACGTTATGTAGTACACCGTTACAACGTATAACGTTATGTAGTACAACGTTACAACGTATAACGCTATATACTATAACGATATAACGTATAACGTTATATACCATTACGATATAACGTGTAACGTTATATACTATTACAAAATAACGTAAAACGTTATATACTATTACAAAATAACGTATAACGTTATATACTATTACAAAATAACGTATAACGTTATATACTATTTCAAAATAACGTATAACGTTATATAGCATTACGATATAACGTATAACGTTGTATACTATTATCATATAACGTATAACGTTATGTAGTACACCGCTACAACGTATAACGTTATGTAGTACAACGTTACAACGTATAACGTTATATACTATAACGATATAACGTATAACGTTATATACCATTACGATATAACGTGTAACGTTATATACTATTACAAAATAACGTATAACGTTATATACCATTACGATATAACGTATAGCGTTATATACTATTACAAAATAACGTATAACGTTATATACCTTAACGATATAACGTATAACGTTATATAATATAACGATATAGCGTATAACGTTATATACTATAACGATATAAGGTATAACGTTATATGCTATAACGATATAACGTAAAACGTTATATACTATTACAAATTAACGTATAACGTTATATACTATTACAAAATAACGTATAACGTTATATACTATTTCAAAATAACGTATAACGTTATATAGCATTACGATATAACGTATAACGTTGTATACTATTATCATATAACGTATAACGTTATGTAGTACACCGCTACAACGTATAACGTTATGTAGTACACCGCTACAACGTATAACGTTATGTAGTACAACGTTACAGCGTATAACGTTATATACTATAACGATATAACGTATAACGTTATATACCATTACGATATAACGTGTAACGTCATATGCTATTACCAACTAACGTATAACGTTATATAATATTACAAAATAACGTATAACGTTATATACCTTAACGATGTAACGTATAACGTTATATAATATAACGATATAACGTATAACGTTATATACTATAACGATATAACGTATAACGTTATATACTATTACAAAATAACGTATAACGTTATATCGCATTACGATATAACGTATAACGTTATATACTATTACAAAATAACGTATAACGTTCTATACCATTACGATATAACGTATAACGTTGTATAGTATTACGATAAAACGTATAACGTTATGTAGTACACCGTTACAACGTATAACGTTATGTAGTACAACGTTACAGCGTATAACGTTATATACTATAACGATATAACGTATAACGTTATATACCATTACGATATAACGTGTAACGTCATATGCTATTACCAACTTACGTATAACGTTATATAATATTACAAAATAACGTATAACGTTATGTAGTACAACGTTACAACGTATAACGTTATATACTATAACGATATAACGTATAACGTTATATACCATTACGATATAACGTATAACGTTATATACCATTACGATATAACTTATAACGTTATATACCATTACGATATAACGTATAACGTTATATACTATTACAAAATAACGTATAACGTTATATACCTTAACGATATAACGTATAACGTTATATACTATAACGATATAACGTATAACGTTATATAGTATTACAAAATAACGTATAACGTTATATACTATTACAAAATAATGTATAACGTTATATTCCTTAACGATATAACGTATAACGTTATATACTATAACGATAAAACTTATAACTTTATATACTGTTACAAAATAACGTATAACGTTATATACTATTTCAAAATAACGTATAACGTTATATAGCATTACGATATAACGTATAACGTTGTATACTATTATCATATAACGTATATCGTTATGTAGTACACCGCTACAACGTATAACGTTATGTAGTACAACGTCACAACGTATAACGTTATATACTATAACGATATAACGTATAACGTCATATACCATTACGATATAAAGTGTAACGTTATATACTATTACAAAATAACGTATAACTTTATATACCATTACGATATAACGTATAACGTTATATACCATTACGATATAACGTGTAACGTTATATACTATTACAAAATAACGTATAACGTTATATACCATTACGATATAACGTATAACGTTATATACTATTACAAAATAACGTATAACGTTATATACCTTAACGATATAACGTATAACGTTATATAATAGAACGATATAACGTATAACGTTATATACTATAACAATATAACGTATAACGTTATATACTATAACGATATAACGTATAACGTTATATAATAGAACGATATAACGTATAACGTTATATACTATAACAATATAACGTATAACGTTATATACTATAACGATATAACGTATAACGTTATATAGTGTTACAAAATAACGTGTAACGTTATATACTATTACAAAATAACGTATAACGTTATATTCCTTAACGATATAACGTATAACGTTATATACTATAACGATATAACGTATAACGTTATATAGTATTACACATTAACGTATAACGTTATATACTATTACAAAATAACGTATAACGTTATATTCCATAACGATATAACGTATAACGTTATATACCTTAACGATATAACGTATAACGTTATATACTATAACGATATGACGTATAACGTTATATACTATAACGATATAACGTATAACGTTATATACTATAACGATATAACGTATAACGTTATATACTATTACAAAATAACGTATAACGTTATATACTATTACAAAATAACGTATAACGTTATATAGCATTACGATATAACGTATAACGTTGTATACCATTACGATATAACGTGTAACGTTATATACTATTACAAAATAACGTATAACGTTATATACCACTACGATATAACGTATAACGTTATATACTATTACAAAATAACGTATAACGTTATATACCTTAACGATATAACGTATATCGTTATATAATATAACGATATTACGTATAACGTTATATACTATAACGATATAACGTATAACGTTATATACTATAACGATATAACGTAAAACGTTATATACTATTACAAAATAACGTATAACGTTATATACTATTACATAATAACGTATAACTTTGTATAATACTACGATATAACGTATAACGTTATATACTATTACAAAATAACGTATAACGTTCTATACCATTACGGTATAACGTATAACGTTGTATAGTATTGCGATATAACGTATAACGTTATGTAGTACAACGTTACAACGTATAACGTTATATACTATAACGATATAACGTATAACGTTATATACCATTACGATATAACGTATAACGTTATATACCATTACGATATAACGTATAACGTTATATACCATTACGATATAACGTATAACGTTATATACTATTACAAAATAACGTATAACGTTATATACCTTAACGATATAACGTATAACGTTGTATAGTATTACGATATAACGTATAACGTTGTATAGTATTACGATATAACGTATAACGTTATGTAGTACAACGTTACAACGTATAACGTTATGTAGTACAACGTTACAACGTATAACGTTATATACTATAACGATATAACGTATAACGTTATATACCATTACGATATAACGTGTAACGTCATATGCTATTACCAACTAACGTATAAACGTTTT
Organism: Bombus affinis; assembly: GCF_024516045.1. Lineage (NCBI taxonomy): Eukaryota > Metazoa > Arthropoda > Insecta > Hymenoptera > Apidae > Bombus > Bombus affinis. The sequence goes on along the minus strand of NW_026109038.1, from coordinate 1,773 downwards.
ATAATATTACAAAATAACGTATAACGTTCTATACCATTACGGTATAACGTATAACGTTGTATAGTATTGCGATATAACGTATAACGTTATGTAGTACAACGTTACAACGTATAACGTTATATACTATAACGATATAACGTATAACGTTATATACCATTACGATATAACGTATAACGTTATATACCATTACGATATAACGTATAACGTTATATACCATTACGATATAACGTATAACGTTATATACTATTACAAAATAACGTATAACGTTATATACCTTAACGATATAACGTATAACGTTGTATAGTATTACGATATAACGTATAACGTTATATACTATTACAAAATAACGTATAACGTTATATACCATTACGATATAACGTATAACGTTATATACCATTACGATATAACGTATAACGTTATATAATATAACGATATAACGTATAACGTTATATACCATTACGATATAACGTGTAACGTTATATACTATTACCAAATAACGTAAAACGTTATATAATATTACAAAATAACGTATAACGTTATATAGCATTACGATATAACGTATAACGTTGTATACTATTATCATATAACGTATGACGTTATGTAGTACACCGCTACAACGTATAACGTTATGTGGTACAACGTTACAACGTATAACGTTATATACTATAACGATATAACGTCTAACGTTATATACCATTACGATATAACGTGTAACGTTATATACTATTACAAAATAACGTATAACGTTATATACCACTACGATATAACGTATAACGTTATATACTATTACAAAATAACGTATAACGTTATATACCTTAACGATATAACGTATATCGTTATATAATATAACGATATTACGTATAACGTTATATACTATAACGATATAACGTATAACGTTATATACTATAACGATATAACGTAAAACGTTATATACTATTACAAAATAACGTATAACGTTATATACTATTACAAAATAACGTATAACGTTATATACTATTTCAAAATAACGTATAACGTTATATAGCATTACGATATAACGTATAACGTTATATACTATAACGATATAACGTATAACGTTATATACTATTACGATATAACGTGTAACGTTATATAGTATTACAAAATAACCTATAACGTTATGTACTATTACAAAATAACGTATAACGTTATATTCCTTAACGATATAACGTATAACGTTATATACTATTACAAAATAACGTATAACGTTATATAGCATTACGATATAACGTATAACGTTGTATACCATTATCATATAACGTATAACGTTATGTAGTACACCGTTACAACGTATAACGTTATGTAGTACAACGTTACAACGTATAACGTTATATACTATAACGATATAACGTATAACGTTATATACCATTACGATATAACGTGTAACGTTATATACTATTACCAAATAACGTAAAACGTTATATAATATTACAAAATAACGTATAACGTTATATAGCATTACGAAATAACGTATAAAGTTATGTAGTATACCGTTACAACGTATAGCGTTATATACTATTACGATATAACGTGTAACGTTATATACGATTACCAAATAACGTAAAACGTTATATAATATTACAAAATAACGTATGACGTTATATAGCATTACGATATAACGTATAACGTTGTATACTATTATCATATAACGTATAACGTTATGTAGTACACCGCTACAACGTATAACGTTATGTAGTACAACGTTACAGCATATAACGTTATATACTATAACGATATAACGTATAACGTTATAAA